>NC_067116.1:2200185-2235912 GCF_021347895.1 Acanthochromis polyacanthus
GAAGGCTGGAACGGTTCTTCTTCTTAGAGCCACGACTCAACGACCAACTCCAGGTTCTCCAGGTTCTCCTGCTGGGTTCTAGAGGTTCTCCAGGTTCTCCTGCTGGGTTCTAGAGGTTCTCCGGGTTCTCCTGCTGGGTTCTCCAGGTTCTCCTGCTGGGTTCTCCAGGTTCTCCAGGTTGTCCTGCTGGGTTCTAAAGGTTCTCCAGGTTCTCCTGCTGGGTTCTAGAGGTTCTCCGGGTTCTCCTTCTGGGTTCTCCAGGTTCTCCTGCTGGGTTCTCCAGGTTCTCCAGGTTCTCCTGCTGGGTTCTAGAGGTTCTCCAGGTTCTCCAGGTTCTCCTGCTGGATTCTCCAGGTTCTCCAGGTTCTTCTGATGGGTTCTAGAGGTCTTCAGCTTCCTCCCACAATCCAGAAACATGCTGAGGTTGATTGATGATTCTAAATTGTCTGTAGGTGTGAATGTGAGTGTGAATGTGTGTCTGTATATGTAGCCCTGTGACAGACTGGTGACCTGTCCAGCTGAACCTTCACCCTAAGTTGCCCTCACAAACCTAATGAGGATTAAGCACCGTATCGATAATGGGATGGATGGATGGATGGATGGATGGATGGATGGATGGAATTGGGGGACATTTGGGCTTCCAAATATCTGACAAAATCAACCTTCTGCTCTCCAGGTTTCTGCTCCACAGTGATCAATAATAGGTATTGATTGTCTCATTTTATTCCATGTTTCTGTGTTGTTGCTAACCCTACTCTAATCCATGCTAATGTGATCTTTTCTCAGCAGTAGAAGCTAGATATTTAGCTAGCTGTTACTGCTGACCACTGATGGAAACAGTCCAAAGAATGAGTCTGATCCTGATAATATGAGGTAGAGAGAGACGTTTCAATCAAGGCTGACAAGGATGAAAAGATGGGAAAATAGAAGAGAGGACATAGCTTTGATCTACACATTCTGTAGGAACACTGATGGGAGGGATGGAAACGACAGAAAGAAGACATAAAGTGGACAGAATGAGACAGAAAATGACACAAACATCATCACCAGGTTCTGCTAACATGTTGTGGACATGTTCCATGAATAATAATGATTATTTAAAATATTATGTTGATTAAAAATGTTCCACAATTACAGACATGATGAAAAAATAAAAAGCAGAGAAAGTAATTTAAATGAGATTGTAACTGTTTTATCAGAGATCCAGTTTGGTCAGTCAGATGGACAAGAGAAAAATGGGATTTTAGGGACTCCAGACTTATTGGGGATTTAAAATATTTCAAACATTCTTTTCTCCCTAGTTTTTATAGATTTGGTCTTAAGAACATTTACACACTACTGATGTTTTAGGGTTTTAACAAATGGATTATGGGATGGAAAAACGTCCTCCCAGCTCTGAATGATCCAAACCTCATTATTTCCTGACTCGTGTCCGCACGTTCTTTCCTCCTTCTTCCCTCTAACAGGGAGTCTGATATGATGACAAACGGTTAAATCCAGCGGCTGAATTATTGACTGAACCAAAATGTGAGGACAGAATTCCTGAGGACCAGAGTTGAGTGGAAGCCGCTCTGCTCTCTAATTGGCCCCCCGCCCACCGCCTGCTTCTTGGCAGCCCCGTGTCGAGTGTTAGCAGCACTGATGAACTCCACCGCACGCTTAAGTGCTCCCGTAATTAAAGCTAACAGAGATTGTCAAGATAACAACAATACGCCGCATAAATTCAAGAGACTTAAACTACACCTCTGGCCGTGCTGCTTAATTGCGTGTCTTGGAATCGTCCTAACCTGAGAGGTTGTTTCTGTTCTTTTTCTAGGCCTCTCACCTGAAGAGACAGCTGACTCTGTGGCTCTGCAGAGGATATGCAAATGAAGAGGAGATGGAGTTTATCATCCAGAAACTCCTCGGCTCAGAGATGGAACAATAAGTGACAGTGGGTTGAAGTCAGGAGGAGAGAATCTGCAGTATTTGTGAAATGAAAGTCAGAATAATGAGACCTGTGTCTGAGGCCCCAATTCTGCAATTAGGACGAGTGTGACGAGCTGGATGGTCGTTCACATTCATCCCCTCAGATTCTGTCACCTCAACACATCAGCTTTTGCTTTTATTCTAAATATCCAGGCAGGTGGTGTTTAAATACAAGAGACAAAACGACAAAAACTAGACACAAAACGACAAAATCAGGACAGAAAATGACAAAAACAGACTGAAACAACAGCAATGGGACATGAAATGAAAAAACAAGACAGAAAATGACACAAACGAGACCAAAACTACAAAAACGAGACATAAGATGACAGAAAGGAGAACACATCAGCGCTTGTTTGCATTTCTTCTAAATATCCCGGCTGATGGTGTTTAAATCGACACCTCCTGTCTGCTGGAGGTGGAGGTGGAGGAGATCATCTGAAGCTGAGGCTGTTTTGACATAATGCTGTCTGGATTAACTTGTTGTCACATAATGAGGAAATGTTGTAATGAACATCTGCTGAGTCCAAACTCTTCTCCTGTTTGCTGGAACAACTTACCTTCCTCTGTTCAGTCAGCACAATCCTGTCTCAGAAAACAACACATTTTAGAGCAGATGATACCCACATACCAGAACCAGAATCCTGGACAGGGGTTGGACTCTCACCTTTTCTGGAGTTGTCCAGGATGAGAGGCTCTGGGTGGCTGTTGGGATCCTCAGAAACCCCCAGCTGAACCCTGCTTTGTTGAAGTTCTCCCTGGAGAACCAGAAGGTCTCCTGAGGATAAACTCTGACTATTGTCTGATCTTATGAACCGAACAGCAGCTCAGAGTATTTGGTCTTCTTGGAGTCTCTGGGTGGTTCCTGGAAGGGGTACCACCTGGAGACTCCATAGTTCTCCTGGAGGACTTCAGCGCTCATGATGGAGAAACCTGGAGGAGATGATTGGGAGAACAGCCTGATCTGAACCTGAGTGGTGTTCTGTTACTGGACATGTGGACCAGTCATAGACTGGTCATAACTAACACCATGATGGAGCAGAAGGTTCTCTTACCTGGTACCAGAACACCTTAGACCAAAGGTCCATGATGGACTTCATAGTCGTATCATCAGAGCTCGTGTGTCTCGGACACTTGGGTGAAGAGAGGAGCAGAGCTGTCAGCTGATCTCCACCTGGTGGTGAGATGGATCTGATGGAAGACTGATGGACAGACCTGGTAAACCCAAACATGTAGTGAGGATGAACTGGGAACATCTGGAGTAGGACCCTGTCTGTGGGTTTTAAACTCCCACCTCTGGAAGAGTTTCTCCTGCATCCTGGGGGACCTGGAGTCTGAGTGGTCCATGTTCAAAGCCTCCATTGCAGAAGCAGCTGTTAGGAGCTGTGGTCTGAAGGTCACTGGTGCCTGTCATGGTGGAAAACCCAAGAACCTGCTGATGAACACCAGTGGTGAGAGAAGCTGTCAGGCTGAAGAAGGAGGACTTCAGGGCCTGGTTAGCTCAGGGGTCTCCTGAAGCAGCTGATATCAGTTGACTAAAAGAGCTGCAGCTGCTGCAGTTGTGGAAGCTAAAACTGTGGGGTGGGAGGATTTCAGAGAGGCTATGGAGAAGGACTTTTGGTAGGACTCAAGGAGGTTCTGAGAAACTGTTGAATGTTTCAGGAAGGGAAGGCAGGGCTTTACTCAGGCTGTGTACAGTCGGGTGGAGAACTGGTGACCCGTACTGGGTACTGTGGGAGTATGGGGTACCAGGCTCTCTGATACGAGACATTCAGTCCCTGAACAACCACAGTGAGAGCTGTGTCCTCATACTCAGCACTAAGTCAGACTTGTTTCCAGTGGGTGTTGGACTCCTCCAGGGCTGTCCCTTGTCTCTTATCCTGTTTATGGTCTTCATGGATCTCAAGGATCTGCCGGGGTGAGGAGGGTGTCTGGTTTGTGGACCTCAGGATCTCTGCTTTTTGCAGATGATGTGGTTCTGTTGGTTCCTCAGACCTTCAGCAGCACTGGAGCAGTTTGCAGTTGAGTGTGAAGCGGTGGGGATGTGGATCAGAACCTCCAAGTCTGAGGTCATGGTTCTCTGATGGAAACCGGTGGATTGGTCCCTCTGGGTTGGAGGGAGTTGCTTCCCCAAGAGAAGGAGTTCAAGTTTCTCAGGATCTTATTCACCAGTGATGGGAAAATGGAGCGATAGATGGACAAGAGGATTGATGCAGCGTCAACAGTAATGAAGGCGTTGTACGGAACCATTGTGGTGAAGAAGGAGCTGAGCCTGAAGGAGAAGATCTCAGTTTACCGTCCATCTACGTTCCAACCCTCACCTATGGTCATGAGCTCTGGGTAGAGACCCAAAGAATGAGATCATGGATACAAGCGTCTGAAATTAGCTTCCTCTGTAGGGTGTCTGGGCTCAGCCTTAGAGATAGGAGGAGAAGATCAGACATCTGGAGGGAGCTCAGAGTAGAGCTGCTGATCCTTCTCCTCTAAAGGAACCAGTGGAGGTGGTTTGGACATCTGATTCTGATCCTCCAGGGAGACTTCCTTTGGAGGTTTCTGAACATGTCCTCCTGGGAGGAGACCCCGGGATAGAACCAGAACCCTCTGGAGCGATTATATATCTCATCCAGCCTGGGAACGCCTCGGGATCCTCCAGGAAGAGCTGGAAAGCGTGGCTGGGAGGAGGAACATCTGGAATGACTTGCTTCATCTGCTGCCCTCCATGACCCGACCCCAAATAAGAGGAAGAAGATGGAAGGATGGATGGATGGATGGATGGAGGATGGATGGATGGACGGATGGACGGATGGACGGATGGATGGATGGATGGATGGATGGATTGAGGTATAGAAGAGGCCATAGTAGTAGAACATTCCTTGGTCAGATGAAGATCAATGAGTCGGGCTCAGATGGAGTCCAGATGTTTGGTGTCTCCTCTGACCATGAGTACCACAGTGAAAGAACAGTCCTGACAGTAAAGCACATAGACATATGAAGTATTAAATCAATCAAAGATCAGAATCTCAGCTTCTACTGCAGGGTTTGTATTGTTAATACAGTAAATCTAAACTGTTAGTTTGTAATTTTAAATCGCAGCAAAACCTCTGCTTTTCTACCATACTGTTGTGCTGCTACTACTGCAACGTGAGAAAACGTTAAATCATTTGACTTTCAGTGAGACTCCACAGGGATGTTTTCACTCCGTTGTACCAACATCTGCTCCTCGTGGTTCTATGTTGAGAACTTTATTGTTAATTGCGAGGAAACTAACCAAACACTCATCAGACGATGTGAGGAATGAGTCCAACCAGCGCTCCATAAATAATTTAAACCATGACGGCGAATAGAAATGAATCTGTGGATGAACAGATGGACTCCAGTCATCCTGCTAGAGAAGGACATCTGTCCCAGTAAAACCAAAGACATTAATGTGTTCAACCATCAGAAACGCTGTGTCATGGTTTCACCTTAAACTTTTAATCCTTTTAGTTCAGCTGCTTTCACTTCCTATCTCATGTTTGTCCTGATTTTTCTCTGAATGATCAGTTCTCATGACAATACAGTGAATTTTTGTGACCCATTGGTTTTCTCTCTAAGACGAATCCTAAAGTTGACAAATGTTGTGTTGTCTTTGTAATTTTGTTTGTGCTTTTGTAAAAGTTGTTTCGCATCTTTTCTGGTCATTTGGTGTCTTTATGGGGTTGTTTCATCTTTTTTGGTTACATTGTGATTGCTTTGTGTTTTAGTGTATCTACAGACATATTTTAAATTTTATATAAATGTCTTCTCTCAACACCTTTAGCACTCATTCAGCCCCATATCATCATACCGCCGCCTCCGTGCTTCACTGTCAGGACTATGCCTTCACTGTGGTGGTCCTGGTCAGGTTCACAGCAAACATCTGGACTGATGGATGTTCAAGAACAAAATCTGCAAAAAAACAAACAAAAAACAAGCAAGGATGTTGTTTCAGCCGAGGTTGATGTTCACGTCCTTCACACTGTGTCTTGTTTTGGTCTTTATATTAGGATGTGCAGAGTAACTACATAAGAAGGACAGAGCTTGGATGTAAACCTGCAGGAGTGAAGAACAAAAGGTTTAACAGGTGATTTATGAGGGAGGAGCTGCTTTAATCATGGTGTATGTTGATGAGTAACAGAATGTTTCTTTGTGAAATCTCACCATGGCATGACAGAATAATCCTCTGCAGATTATTTTATCATCTGCCAACGTTTAAGCTCAAACCTCAATAAAAAGTCATTCCAGCTTTTCAATCAAATATTCTATTTGGGTCTGCGACAAATATTTGATCCTAAAATAAAATGTGACATTAATGCGCTGGGCGTCTGAATATCACCTCCAAATGTGTGTAATTAAAGTCTAAATGTCACCAGGCGAGGGTACGAGCTAACGCTAGCTCTGGACGGATATTTAACGCTTTTCCTGCAACATTCATGAAGCACTTTGACTGATTGGGTTCACAGTGAGATAAAATCCAGAATCATTTAGAGGCTGCAAAGGAAAGATGTCTGCTGGTGAAGAAAATGTGAGTGTATGGACAGTTTGTATAGAAATAAAGCAGCATAGCTCCTCAGGAGGCCGGGGTTAGAGAGCATTCAGACTTCATCTTTTGGCTCAAATCTACATTAATACTTAACGAGACCACAGAAGGGACCATTCTGGCTGAAAATATGTGCCGACGCTGGGAATCGTGCCGGATTCTTGCAGGTCTGCAGTCCTAAAACACTGTGGGTTTGTAATAACTGCAGCAATTTACATCGCTCTTTATTAATGTAGGCGCTCAGGCACCACTGACAAGAGCATCTGGAAAAAAATGAAAACATTTCTATGAATAACACAATTTATTCCATAAATGACAGAGTGTGAAATGCGATGCTTTCCATCAGAAGGAAGCTTCAGGGAGAAGCTGCATGAGGAGGCATTATCAGGCTTGTCAGCACGGCCTGTCGAAAATAAATACCATTTGCATCTTTCTTCTATTTATCATCTGTTGCTTTCTGCCCGCTGTCCTCTCTTGTTGCTGATTAAATTCCCATTAGCCATGCTCAGTGCTGGTGCTGTGGAGGAAGCTCCTGAAAGACGCTCTGAGGACGAGGCTTCAGAGAGGAGGTCGGTAATGACACGGTGGCGGCTTCCTTTCTGTTTGGAGGGGATGACAGCGTGATGGCAGCAGCAGAATGGAAAATGCAAAGAAGGAGACTCCACATGATTGAAGGGGTGGAATAGAGAGAAGATGGACGTTTCAATCGAGATGAAAACATATTTTTGCGCGTTCCATTCATGTATTAAGATGAGAGCTGCTGCTTGAGGGCGTTCAGTAGAAAATAATCCTTCAGGAAGCTTCGTGTAAGAACGCCAAGACCGCCGTTCACAGCGTAGCGTGGAGATGAAGTGGTGTTTTAATTACCCAAAGTGTCAGCGTTAGCGTGTTTAAGTTAATAAACCACGCTGCCCCGACCCTTTCTACCTTCAATAACTAAACCAACACTTTCTGGGTTGTTGGGAAATTTATTCCAAAGAAAAGGGAGAAAGAAAAACACAAACCTGGTTCCTATTGGCTGGTTGTAAATAAATGGATTTAAACCTGCACAATTTTTATTTACTGTCAGAAACCATAAATAAACCAGGAAAGAAGCAAAGCTGCATAGTAGCAGAAAAATAAGTCTTTGATTTGATTAAACGAGGAAATAATGATATCTGAAGAACTTCCAGCTGATTTTATGGACAACATACGAAACAATAACTTTATTATTACATATTAGAAATTCAGACACACAAGTAGAAAACCTGGAGGAACCTCTCAGAGTTTAAAAGGGTTCTACAAAAAAAAACCTATTTCTGGTTTTAATCTTCCTCCTGTTGTTATTTATAATTATTATCATAATAATCATTAATAATGTGGGATGTTGTTGTTTGGTCATTGTGTCTTTTTGTGGTCGTTTTGTGTCTTTCTGATCATTTTGTGTTTTCTTGTGTAATATTGTGTTTGTTTTGTTGTTTTTTGTGGTTGTTTTGTGTACTAGTGTTTCCACATGTCACGGTAGTGCAAAGACCGAGGACAGACAGAGTCAGGACAGAAAGACGGACCTCTACAGCTTCATTCACTGCAAACACAAACACACTCACGGCCCCAGCTGGCTCCGAAACCACAATTCAAGTGTGCTGAAGAGGCTGGAGAATGTAACCAATATCAGCAATTCCTGGACAAAACGAGCAGAGACTAGACTGCCGGGAACAGGACAGAACGAAGCAGTAGAACTACGTTAGAAACAGGGACGCAGCGAAGACCAGGGTCCACATGAGAACCAGTTAACTAAACACAGATTTAACAACCAAACCGAAAGCGACGCTGCTGGAGTGGAATAATCAGGGCAAAGATATGGTGAGGTCGGCTGGCAATGAAACGAAGCTGACAATTCTAAAAGGCTTAACTGGAAGCGGTTTGGGAGGGCGCTTGGTGGCGTCAGGTTGCCGTATCCACCCTCTGTCCAAGGTGAGCAGAATGGACGACCAGGTAGGAGCTGGGAAGGCGACAGGGAATGTCCAGGCGATACAACATAGTGCAACGGTCCAGCATTGAACAGAGTGAAAAGCCCTTCTTTTATGGCTGGAGGAGGAATGTAGAACTGATGACCTGAACAGAGCAAATGAGACAAACACAGGAAAGGAAAAAGAGGAAGGCCTTCCACTCAGGCAGTAGAGGTGGAGGTCATCACACCACACACGTATAAACACTTTTATTTCTATAACTATCATCTCCCAGCACCTTCAGCACTCATTCAGCTCCATGACATCATACCGCCACCTCCATGCTTCCCTGTCAGGACGCTGTTTTGGACGTCATCAGTGCAGGTCGATGATCACATGTTCTTGTTTTGGTCGTTATATGAGGACAGTAACTACATAAACTCGTGACCGTCGTACAGATGCTGCAGATGTTCCCTTTCTGGCAGCATTTGAAGCTTTCTGTGGGTATGAGCAGAGCTTCCTAACGATCTGAGTTCCCTCGGTTCCGTTAACGGCAGTGGGATTGATTAGAGCGGGAGGACGGCCCGTTGCCTCATTACTCTGGGTGTGCAGGTGTTCTCGACGCCTCGGTGCTCCTGCTGCCGTGGCAAAGAGAAGATGGAGGACAGAGACCGGCGCCTCCTCGTTCATCTCCGCCCTGGGATGGAGGTCATGCAGGAAAGGCTCTGGTTGACAGATGGAGCTGGGAGGAGAAGCAGCTCAGCCTCAAAGTGTTCCATTTGTTTTTCATGTGATGCTGACTTCTGGTTATGTAAGACCGGCTGTGTTTGATGTGACTTCATCTTGATGGAACTGTAGATGTGTGTACTGATTGCGGGGGTTATTATTCCTGTGCTTCGGCGTGTCTGAATAGCTGAAATAAGGAACATAAAAACAATGCACTCATTTTGTCAGGATGTATTTCTGTGCAGAGGGATGTGGAACATGCACGCGTGATGCAGATATAAAACGTGTCTCGCTGACATGTTGTGATGGGAATGGCTGTGGTGTGTTTCTGTTATTGCGTGGAGCACTTAGAAAACAAATCTCATCTCAGTGTGAGTCTGAAAGCTTCCTGTAGATACAGATGGAGCTGCTGCAGCACGTTTAGGAAGCAGTCAGAGTTCTGGTTCCACTCCAAAAATGCATGTTTACTCATGTAAACCCTGCTTGGATGGTAGTTTCTGCTCCTGCAGGGATTCACTTAAAGACGCTTAAAGCTCTGAGAACCTGCTGTGCATATATGAACACAAACTGGAGCTGAGAGTCCAGCAGGTGTGCTCAGAACAACAGGAAACTGGTTTCTGAGGACGTTAAGTCGTGATTTTTGAAGTTGTTTTCCATCTTTTATGGTTATTTGGTGTCTTTATGGGATTATTTGATTTTTTTTGTTGTTGTTTGTGTACTACTGCTTCCACAAACATATAATTCTAGATGTTTCTGTAAATATCATCTCCCAACACCTGTTGCACTCATTCAGCCCCGTATCATCATACCGCCACCTCCATGCTTCACTGTCAGGACTACGTATTCACTGCAGTAATTTTCATCTTTTTGGGGTCAATTAGTGCATCTTTGTGTTGTTTTTTGTCTTTTAGTGGTGATTTTGTGTAGTTGTTTTGTGCTGTAGTTTCCATGTGCTTCACTGTGAGGACGATGCCGTCTCTCCTGGTCAGGTTCTCACCAAACGTCTGGACTGATCAGGGTTCAATAATAAAATCTGCAAACAAACAAAGATGTTGCTCTTTTGTGTCATCAGTAGAGGTTGATGTTCACGTCCTTCACATTGTGTCTTGTTAAGCTCATTAAATGTCCTCTTGTGTCTATTTCTGCCCATTTTGTGTTTCCTTGTGTCATTTTATGTGTTTGTTTTGTTCATTTATTGTCTATGTGGGTGTTCTGCATCATGTTGTAGTTGTTCTGTGGTTGTTTTGTGCATTTAGTTTATCCCCAGACGTTCACTGTGCATCAATAAATATCATCTTTGCACTTTTCTTAGACGGTAGTTTGTGCTCCTGCAGGGGATTCCTTGAAGATGTTTAAAGATACACAAACCTGCTGAGCAGAAAGTGGAGTTAAGAGTCCAACAGGTGTGCTCAGAACAAGAGGAAACAAAACAATCACAAAATGACCACAAAAGATGCAAAACAACCTCAAAAATCAACACACAAAATAAAAAACAACCACCAAGATACACAAATTCACCTCATGAAGGTGAAAAGTACCACAGTGAACTCATAGTCCTGACGATGAAGCATGGAGGTGGCGGTATGATGATATGGGGCTGAATGAGTGCAAAATGTGTTGGAAGATGATATTTATAGATATATAACATTATTATGTATTTCTGTGGATACAATAAAACACACAACGATCACAGAACGACCACAGAAGATTAAAAAAAAAAGTTAAAACCTCATTAATGATTCCAGCTTTTCAATCAAATATGTATTTTGTATCTTCAGCAAACATTTGATCGTAAAATAAAACGTGACGTTAGTACGTTTGGATGTTCTTAGATGTGTGTCCTTCAGCTCCATGATGGATGCAGCTCCTCCCTCATAAATCACCTGTTCATCCTTTATTTCATGTTTACATCCATGTTCTGTCTCTCTCTCCTCACCATCCTGCATCACGCTTCTAGAAAAACTGCTACACCGAGTTTAAAAACTCCACGGGGTTCCTTTAAAGTCCTACAGCAGCTGAACACAAACGGCACATATTTGTTTTCCATTTAATTCAAAGGCGTCGTGAACAAAGAGCCACAGGTTAGCAGAGGAACCCTTGATCCAGCCGACTCTCTGCTGGGATAAAAAAAAAGGTTTAAATGTCGGATAAAGCAGGAATGGAATAAGTGCATCTGAAAAGCAGCGAGTTCAGAACGTCGTTATGAGTAAAAGCGGTTCTGTACTAAAATAAAACGAAGCGTATGGCGCCTGCAGAGGTGAACAGGAAGGTGTGAAAACAGGGAGAGCTGTGAAGATGGGAAGTGTTGACGGATCGTATCAGAGGGAGGAAATGGCCGTATTTATAGTAAACTACTGTATGTGAGCTACAACCAGGAAGATAAATAAGAAGAAATGGGCCAGAAAATACACATTTATTCCCAGTTTGGTCTCTAGAGTGGAGCTCTGATGAAACAACGTTCAGAATGAAGGTTCCTCCAACAGAAACCAGATGGTTGATTCCTCTGGATGACTTACTGCTTCAAGCAACAGAGTTTAACTAATATAGAGCAACTTTAATATAGAGCAACTTTAACTAAAATAGAGCAACTTTAACGAATATGGTGACTGGAATAAAAATGCAATGCACAAAGCAGAGTGTTCTCACTGAAAACTCTGGCTACTCGTTCACACAGCTGCTTTTGAGAAAAACTCCACCCTGGATTCAAAAATGTCCATTTTAAATGTAAGGGCCTCTCTACACTGTGTGATTTTAACAATCTTATGAGTTCACAGCTGTACAACATGAATCTAATTATCTTTGGGCAAGATATGAAGCTTGTTCTTTGCAGATGGAATGTTGAAATCGCAGCTGAATCTCAGCCTACGATCTATGTGAGTCAACGTGAACGAGCAAGAATAAAACATCATTAGCGTGCACCATCCATCCATGAAGAATAACTACCTGAAGCATAAACAGAGCTCTTACAATCACAGGGAAACTAGCCAAACATGAGACCTACAATCACAGGGAAACTAGCCAAACATGAACCCTACAATCACAGGGAAACTAGCCAAACATGAACCCTACAATCACAGGGAAACTAGCCAAATATGAGCCCTACAATCACAGAGAAACTAGCCAAACATGAGCATTAAAATCACAGGGAAACTAGCCAAACATGAACCCTACAATCACAGGGAAACTAGCCAAACATGAACCCTACAATCACAGAGAAACTAGCCAAACATGAGCATTAAAATCACAGGGAAACTAGCCAAACATGAACCCTACAATCACAGGGAAACTAGCCAAATATGAGCCCTACAATCACAGAGAAACTAGCCAAACATGAGCATTAAAATCACAGGGAAACTAGCCAAACATGAACCCTACAATCACAGGGAAACTAGCCAAACATGAACCCTACAATCACAGGGAAACTAGCCAAACATGAACCCTACAATCACAGGGAAACTAGCCAAATATGAGCCCTACAATCACAGAGAAACTAGCCAAACATGAGCATTAAAATCACAGGGAAACTAGCCAAACATGAGCCCTACAACCACAGAGAAACTAGCCAAACATGAGCCCTACAATCACAGAGAAACTAGCCAAACATGAACCCTACAACCACAGAGAAACTAGCCAAACATGAACCCTACAATCACAGGGAAACTAGCCAAACATGAGCCCTACAATCACAGAGAAACTAGCCAAACATGAACCCTACAATCACAGGGAAACGAGCCAAACATGAGCCCTACAATCACAGAGAAACTAGCCAAACATGAGCATTAAAATCACAGGGAAACTAGCCAAACATGAACCCTACAACCACATAGAAACTAGCCAAACATGAACCTACAATCACATGAAAACTAGCCAAACATGAGCCCTACAATCACAGAGAAACTAGCCAAACATGAGCATTAAAATCACAGGGAAACTAGCCAAACATGAGCCCTAAAACCACAGGGAAACTAGCCAAACATGAGCCCTACAATCACAGGGAAACTAGCCAAACATGAACCCTACAACCACAGGGAAACTAGCCAAACATGAACCCTACAACCACAGGGAAACTAGCCAAACACGAGCCCTACAATCACAGAGAAACTAGCCAAACATGAGCATTAAAATCACAGGGAAACTAGCCAAACATGAGCCCTAAAACCACAGGGAAACTAGCCAAACATGAGCCCTACAATCACAGGGAAACTAGCCAAACATGAACCCTACAACCACAGGGAAACTAGCCAAACATGAACCCTACAACCACAGGGAAACTAGCCAAACATGAGCCCTACAATCACAGGGAAACTAGCCAAACATGAACCCTACAACCACAGGGAAACTAGCCAAACATGAACCCTACAATCACAGGGAAACTAGCCAAACATGAACCCTACAACCAAAGAGAAACTAGCCAAACGTGAACCCTACAACCACAGGGAAACTAGCCAAACATGAGCCCTACAATCACAGGGAAACTAGCCAAACATGAACCCTACAATCACAGGGAAACTAGCCAAACATGAACCCTACAATCACAGGGAAACTAGCCAAACATGAACCCTGCAACCACAGGGAAACTAGTTAAACATGAACCCTGCAATCACAGGGAAACTAGCCAAACATGAGCCCTACAATCACAGGGAAACTAGCCAAACATGAGACCTACAACCACAGGGAAACTAGCCAAACATGAGCCCTACAATCACAGGGAAACTAGCCAAACATGAGACCTACAACCACAGGGAAACTAGCCAAACATGAGCCCTACAATCACAGGGAAACTAGCCAAACATGAACCCTACAATCACAGGGAAACTAGCCAAACATGAGACCTACAACCACAGGGAAACTAGCCAAACATGAGACCTACAATCACAGGGAAACTAGCCAAACATGAACCCTGCAACCACAGGGAAACTAGCCAAACATGGACCCTGCAATCACAGGGAAACTAGCCAAACATGAGCCCTACAATCACAGGGAAACTAGCCAAACATGAGACCTACAACCACAGGGAAACTAGCCAAACATGAGCCCTACAATCACAGGGAAACTAGCCAAACATGAGCCCTACAATCACAGGGAAACTAGCCAAACATGAGACCTACAACCACAGAGAAACTAGCCAAACATGAGACCTACAATCACAGGGAAACTAGCCAAACACGAACCCTGCAATCACAGAGAAACTAGCCAAACATGAACCCTAAAATCACAGAGAAACTAGCCAAACATGAACCCTAAAACCACAGGGAAACTAGCCAAACACGAGACCTACAATCACAGGGAAACTAGCCAAACACGAGACCTACAATCACAGGGAAACTAGCCAAACATGAACCCTACAACCACAGGGAAACTAGCCAAATATGAATATATGTAAATGAATGATATAAATGAATGAATTTATATAAATAAAATTGAATTGAATTGAATTGAATTGAATTGGATTGAATTGAATTGAATTGAATTGAATTGATCAGTAAGTCATTTCATCCTGCATTTCTATTGGATAGCTAGTTGTTGTAGGTCCAGCAGCAGACATACAGTGACACACAGTTTGTCTCATTTTTGTCATTTTGTGTCTAATTTTTGTCGTTTTCTGTCTTGTTTCAGACAAAAATGGGACCATTTTTGCCTTTTCATGTCTCATTTTTTGTCATTTTGTGTCTTGTTTTTATAATTTTGTGTCTTGTGTTTGTAGTTTTGTGTCTCATTTTTCTTATTTTGTGTCGTTTGTCTTGTTTTGTCTGGTTCTTGTTGTTTTGTGTCTTGTTTTTGTTGTTTTCTGTCTTGCTTTTGACCAAAATGATAGCTCAATCGGAAACATTCACTTTTATTACAAAAACAGTAAATTCAGTAAATATGTTTTTTTCTGTTTTTTAACTGTTTTTGTTGAATAATGAATAAGAATTTTTGAAAACTATTTACAGCATATACGTCAAGCAGGTGTGAAGGTAACTGTTGACAGAAGGTGGTGGTATGGGCTACTTTTGGCATCCTGTAGCGTTATTTATATCATAGAAGAAGCCAGAAACACAATCAGAGTTGCAATGAATTATCCACACTAATATGTTACACAGCAGGGGGCGCTAACTGGACCAGATCCAGACCCAGATGACGTGTTATACGGACCCGGAGCTGTAATCAGTAAATTGTAATGGGATTTTTAATTTCAGTGGTCGCTTTGGTGACGTGTTTGTGGTGTTGGTTACCAGCTCAGGAACACAGACCAATCAGGAACGAGCTCAGACATCCCACCTGATGCTACTCACAGCCGTCCTTGAACCTGTCTCACAGTACGACGTAGGACCACCGATTTAGAGATATCAAAGATATCACCACCATGATCTCACCGTCGTTATCCGAGCGTGTCGAGGCCTGAAAACACCGTTTCTGTGTGAACGGGAGACAGCGACACAACAAAACATTTGGCTCCATCCTGAAACCGCTGTGGTGTAAACTGGACCATTCACCGTGGGTCCTACAGGAGATTCTCAGGTTCTCAGCCGCTGCAGACTCAGATTTCCTGATAAGCAGCCGCAGAGAGTGTCTTCATGAGTCATTCTTGGTCGCTGGTTTCATCACACCTCGTCCGGCTCAGATCTCACCCACCAGTGTGTCATCAGCAGCAACTATGGGAGAAAGGGAGGCCACGATGAGAAAAAACTAGGAAATGAGGAAAAAATGATGATATAATGAGGAAAATGAGGATACAGTAAGAAAAAATGAGAATACAGAGGGGGAAAATGAGCCAGTGGTCAGGAAAAATTTGAATATAATGAGGATAAATTAGACAACAATGGGAAAAGATGAGGAAAAATAAGAATAGAGTGAGGATAAGTGAGGATATGTGAGGAAAAATTTGCTCACAGTAAAGAAAAATGTGACCACGGTTAGGAAAAATTAGACTACAATGAGGATAAATGAAGATGCAGTGAGGAACAGTGATGATCAGACTCAGATTTCCTGATAAGCAGCAGCAGAAAGTATCTTCATGAGTCATTCTTGGTTGCTGGTTTCATCACACCTCGTCCGGCTCAGATCTCACCCACCAGTGTGTCATCAGCAGCGAGGATGATTCAGAAACACCGAGTGCATCCAGAGGGTCGGCCTCGTGTCGCTCTGTCCTGGATGCATTTCCAGCGTGTAATTTCCGTGTGAGAGGTTTTGTTGTTTGCTCGTATCGACGTGCTGCAGCCAGGTGCTTCAGAAACACAGCCTGTCATTAGCGCTAATACAGCTGTCAGGGGAGAAGCTCAACTGTTGCTCTCACTCCACTGCAGCTCAGACGCTTCCACTCGTCCCTCTCTTAAGATTTCTTTTGTTTTTTTTTTAATCCGGCTGGCAGCTCGCTGTCGGTGCCGCTGTACATCTGTCCAGAGCTGCTTCCCTGCAGAGGAAACACTAATCAAGTCCTGTTTTGGTCTTCAGCAGCGAGTGGTTGGACTTCAGAGCTGCCAGATCTGCAGTCATTAAAGGAATCCTGGCGCCGCTTCGTATAATATCACCCTGCATCCTAAAAGCACTGCTGGACTGACTGTACTCAGCATATATCATGTTTTTAAAGCTGTTGTTTCCCCACAGAGAGAGAATAGAATCCTTCATTCAGCTTCCAGCTATATGCTGCTCAGATAATCCCTCATAAACAGCTCAGAATTTAAATAAGAAGACGCCAGCCTCCTTCCCTGGCTCTGAAACGTGCTAAAATCTGCAGCGAGCACCCAGATTTGTACATGAGGATGAAATAAGTGGAATCTAGTGAACATATTGGTCTGGGAACAGCGAGGACTTGGAGGAGCAAGAGGCGCCACGTCCTGCTGAGATAACACAAGTTTCACTGCCATCGTTTTTTTCTTCCTTCTAAACAGCCACAAAAACAAAACAAGCACAGAACGAGTTTCACAACGAGACAAATTCTAACGGAAGTCCACATAATGACAGATCTATCTATCTATCTATCTATCTATCTATCTATCTATCTATCTATCTATCATCTATCATCTATCATCTATCTATCATCTATCTATCATCTATCATCTATCATCTATCTATCTATCATCTATCATCTATCATCTATCTATCTATCATCTATCTATCTATCATCTATCATCTATCTATCTATCTATCTATCTATCTATCTATCATCTATCTATCTATCTATCTATCTATCATCTATCATCTATCTATCTATCTATCTATCTATCATCTATCATCTATCATCTATCTATCTATCTATCTGTCTATCATCTATCTATCATCTATCATCTATCTATCTATCATCTATCTATCTATCATCTATCATCTATCTATCTATCTATCTATCTATCTATCTATCTATCATCTATCTATCTATCTATCTATCTATCTATCATCTATCATCTATCTATCTATCATCTATCTATCTGTCTATCATCTATCATCTATCTGTCTATCATCTATCTATCTATCATCTATCTATCTATCTATCTATCTATCTATCTATCTATCTATCTATCTATCTATCTATCTGTGGGTGGAGGTGTGTTGAGGTAGAGCGATAGAGGGTGTTCAAACTTTTGTCTTTCTTTTGTATTTGTCACTTTGTTTTCTGAATGTTCATTGTTTGAATTATTTGGTGAAACTTTGGGTTAACAGTTTAGTGTTTTTGGCGTTTTTTGGTGTGTTTGGTGCCTCGTGGTGGGGATGGCGTCCTCTGAGACGCCATCGCCGCCGGCTTCCCTGAGCCACGGTGTGAGGCTGGTGCCGCCACCGGCCTCCACCGTGGAGCAGGTTCTGCTGGCGGTAGGAGACCAGGTGGGTCACGGGAACATTTCTTATGCTTCCCGTATGAACAAGGCTGTCGTCGTTTTTTTTAAGCATCAGAGCTTTGTGACAACTCTGATAGAGAATGGATTAACCCTCGACGAGGAGTTTATTCAAGTTTCTCCTCTGGCCGTGCCGTCTACGCGGATCACAGTATCTGGCGTCCCTCCATTCATTCAGAACGAAGCGCTGGAGAAGGAGCTAAGGCGTTTTGGTAAGTTTGCCAGTGGGTTTCGTACTGTTGCGTTGGGGTGTAAAGACGTTAAGTTGAAGCATGTTCAGTCACTGCGGAGACAGGTTTTTATGTTTTTGGACTCTCCGTCACAAACACTGGATGTGTCCTTCCGTGTAAAACATGAGGAAGGCTTCTACATGGTTTATGCTAGCTCAGGAAACATGAAGTGTTTTGAGTGTGGGGACGTGGGCCATAAACGTGTTGCCTGTCCACACAGACAGCAAACGGTGAGACCGGCTGGGGGTGACGGCGGGGAGGTGAGCGGTGGGGCCGGGCGGGCTGTGGCTCCGGGTCCCGCGGGCGCGGTGGCTGCGGCCGGTTCCACGGAGCCAGATGCTGCGATTGCCTGCTCCGGGGACTCGGTGGCTGTTGCCGGTCCCGCGGGCTTGGCCGCGGCGGCGGCTGCCGCGGGCTCGGCCGCGGCGGCGGCTGCCGCTGGCGCGCCCTCCGCGGCTGCCGCACAGCACAGTGTTTCCGAGTCTAACTCGGTTTTTGTTGAAAGTGTGCCAGTGAATACTGTGACTGAGTGCCGTGTTGAGCATGCTGAGGCTCACACGGCAGAGGATTTGGGAGTTTGTGCTCCTGAGCAGGTGAGGGCTGCAGGTGAGCTGATGCAGGTGGAGGCTGTAGACACAGAGCAGAAGCTGCAGACTGGGTCTCAGGCTGCTCCAGGGCGCAGTCAGCAGGCAGTGGTTTTCTCAGATGCTGATATTGACTCAGATTCTGTGTCTGTGGCAGACAGTGTGTCACTGAACACTGATCTATATTCTTTGGAGGAGGTGACAGACTTCTTAGATGACTCTTTTGGCAGGTCAGTGGAGATAACAGATTATTTTCCTGACATGCAGAAATTTGTGAAATCTGTTGATACTCTGCAGAAGGTCGTAGGTAGGGACCTGCTGTGTGACAAAAAACGGTATCGTCTCCAAAAGCATGTCGCACATGTGAGGAAAATTCTGAGGGGAAAAAACGTACTGAAAAAACGTAAGGTTTCCAAATAATTTCAGAAATGATTGTGTGTCACAGGGTGTTTTCTCTCTGCTGTATTTTTCTGTCTGTCCTGCTCTTTTTCATGTCTCCTCATATGCAGCCTTTAAGGGTAGCTTCTTTAAATATTAATGGGGGTAGAAGTCCACAGAAAAGAGCATTAGTATCTGAAATTATTAAACAGAAAAAAATAGATGTAGTTTTGTTGCAGGAAACACACAGTGACAGTGTTAATGAGGCAGACTGGGGAATGTGGTGGGGGGGTCAGTATGCACTCAGCCACGGCTCAAACCGTAGTGCTGGAGTGTCTGTTTTATTCTCCCCATCCATACATGTTACCATTTTATCCAGCTGTGAGATCATGGCGGGCAGAGCTTTAATGGTAAAGGTGGAAATCATGGGGTTTGTTTTTAATTTATTTAGCATTTATGCACCTAATCAAAGCTCTGAACGTCTGGTTTTATTTAATCTGTTAAAAAACAGTTTAGGGAGTAGCAGTCAGGGGGAGTGCATCATACTGGGGGGGGGATTGGAACTGCTGCACTGACGGCACTTTGGACAGGATAGGACAGGAGATTCAGTCTCAGTCATCCTCTTTCCTGGCCCAGATGGTCGCAGAGGCAAACCTCGTTGACATCTGGAGGTTAAAACACCCCTCCACTCGACAGTACACCTGGGTGAGAGTCTCTGACGGCACGGTCAGTACAGCGAGACTTTACAGATTTTATATTTCATCGTCTTTTATTACTCGTGCAGCCAAGAGTCAAATCCAACCAGTCGGTTTCTCTGACCATCACCTGGTTTTATTAGAATTGGTTTTGGCTTCTTCAGGAAAGTCCAGGTCATTCTGGCATTTTAATATAAAACTTTTGAATGATTTTAATTTTTGTAAAAATTTTAAACTGTTTTGGGCAGAGTGGAGGTCCAGGAAAGAGTTTTTTGGTTCTCTTAGTCAGTGGTGGGAGGTAGGAAAGGGTCAGATTAGGGTTTTCTGCCAACAGTACTCCGCCCAGTCCACTGCTGAAGTCCAAAGGGCCATGGAGCAGCTGGAGGCAGAGATCAGGGAGCTGGAGTGTGTGTCTGTGGAGAACCCTGAACGGTTGCTCTCCAAGAAACAGCAGCTGAACTCTTTCCTCCTGGAGAAAGCTAAAGGAGCCCTGGTCCGAGCCCGCTTCACCACCATCAGAGATATTGATGCCCCAACGTCCTTCTTTTTCAACTTGGAGAAGTCACAAGGCCAAAGGAAACAAATGGTGTGTCTGCGTCTGCCTGATGGGGGGTTAACCTCAGACCCCACTGAGATGAGGAGGCATGCCGTGACTTTCTACTCCGAGCTGTTCAGAGCTGAGCGCTGTGATGTGGAGGCTGCAGCTGAGCTTCTCCAGGACCTTCCTCAGCTGAGCCCAGAAGATCAGGACACCCTGGGCTGCCACATCACCTTGGAGGAGCTGACCTCTGCAGTAACAAAGATGGCCTCAGGGAAAGCACCGGGTATGGACGGTTTACCAGCAGATTTCTTTAAACACTTCTGGAGCACCCTGGGACCGGACCTGCTGGACGTGTTTCAGGAGTCTTTCCTGAGGGGAACTCTTCCGGCCTCCTGCAGGCGGGCGGTGATATCGCTTCTGCCAAAGAAGGGGGACCTGACCCTGCTGAAGAACTGGAGACCCGTAGCCCTTTTATGTACGGACTATAAAATATTGTCAAAGGTTTTAGCCAACAGACTGAAGGGTTTTATGGATTTTATCATTGGTGCTGATCAGTCTTACTGTGTCCCTGACAGATCCATGTTGGACAATTTGTTTTTAATGCGTGACACTTTTGATGTGTGCAAACTGTACAACTTAAAGACTGGAATAATATCTATTGACCAGGAGAAAGCCTTCGATCGTATCGATCACTCCTTTTTGTTTTCCACATTGCAGGCTTTTGGTGTTGGGGAGCACTTCCTTTCCTGGGTGAAGCTGTTGTACAGTGGTGCATGTTGTGTAGTGAAGGTGGGCGGTGGGCTCAGCGGTCCTGTTACAGTTGGCAGAGGTATCAGGCAGGGTTGTCCTCTCTCTGGCCAACTGTACAGTGTGGCCATTGAGCCTCTTCTTTGTAAACTCAGAAAGCAATTGAGGGGCTTATGTTTACCTGAACCAGCTCAGAACAGGTCTTTAGTTGTGTCTGCTTATGCTGATGATGTTAATGTTTTTGTGCAGGGTCAGGAGGACACCCAGCAGCTAAAAAACTGTCTGGGCCTCTATGAGAAGGCTGCTTCAGCGAAAGTTAACTGGGACAAAAGTGAGGCTTGTTTGGTCGGCCACTGGAGTGCAGGGAACATTCCCAGTCTTCCTGGTGGCCTCAGGTGGGGAAACAGGGGGCTAAAGGTCTTGGGAGTGTATTTGGGAAGTGAGGACATTATAGCTAAAAACTGGGAGGGAGTGCTGGAAAAGGTAGAAGCCAAGTTATCTAAATGGAAATGGTTGCTACCTCAGATGTCTTACAGGGGAAGAGCTCTGATTGTCAACAATCTGGTGGCATCATCCCTGTGGCACAGACTCTATGTGCTGAACCCTCCATCTGAACTGATGAAACATTTGCAGCGGCTCCTGGTGGACTTTTTCTGGTCGGGTCATCACTGGCTTCGAGCATCCGTCCTGTACCTTCCGGTGGCAGAGGGGGGACAGGGCCTGATCGACATCACCTCCAGGACTGCAGCTTTCAGGCTTCAGGCAGCTCAGCGGCTGCTGTATAGATCATCTCTCAGCTGGTCGGCGTTAGCCGTGCTGCTGCTCCGGAAAGCTGGAGGACTGGGACTGGACAAGCAGCTGTTCCTGCTGAAGCCCCCTGCTTCAAGCTTTACTGAACTCTCACCTTTTTACATGTCTGTGTTTGAGGCCTGGAGGACTCTAGTGTTCACTCGAATGTCTGACCCAAAGCCCGGGACGTGGCTGTTTGAGGAGCCACTTTTCAGTAATGATCTCCTGGTTAGCACCGTGCTGTCCTCTGTCACGCTGAAAAGTGCTTTCGTTAAAGCAGGAGTCACGAAGCTTGGACACCTCGCAAGAACCCCCGTGGAGAGACTGGCTCAGCTTACTGGCATAAGATCAACCAGAGTGCTGCAGAACTTGATGAAGGAGGTGTGGCAGTCCCTGTCGGGGCCCCTCAGGGCCTTTGCTCAGAGTCGGGGTCTGGCCGAGCGTTGGACAGACGGCCATGAGTACACCTTCCCGTCTCTGAGTGTGAATCCTGCAGTGGGTGACTGGAGAGAGCAGAGTGGGCTGCTGCTGTCTCTGAGGAGTCCAGTACTGGGTACTTTGAGCTCCTGCACAGGAAAGCAGTTTTACCTGAGCTGCATGAAGGTGCTGAACCTGGACTCCCTCACTGGAGTCAGGGAGTCCAAGTGGACTGAGAGTTTTGGCTCAGGCTTTTCCCCTAACGGCAGCTGGAGGGTCCTGTATAAGCCTCCTGTGGAGAAACGTGTGGCTGATCTCCAGTGGAGGATTATACATGGAGTAATAGCTACGAACAGATACAGAGCTCACCTTGATCCAAGCACTGGGGATGGATGTCCTTTCTGCTCACACACAGAGACCACCGAACACCTGGTGCTGTCCTGTCCCAGACTAGCAGGGCTTTTTGGAACACTGCAGGAGTGGGTGGGGGGTTTGGGAGAGGTGTTTTCTTTTCCCCTTTTCATCTTTGGTCCCAAATACATTCCCAAGAAAAAGCGAACTCTGGTGTTGATTAATTTTGTCTTTGCTAGTGCCAAATTGGCAATATGGAA
The DNA here is from genome assembly GCF_021347895.1 of Acanthochromis polyacanthus. Taxonomy (NCBI): domain Eukaryota; kingdom Metazoa; phylum Chordata; class Actinopteri; family Pomacentridae; genus Acanthochromis; species Acanthochromis polyacanthus. The sequence continues at coordinate 2,223,165 of NC_067116.1, forward strand.
AAGTCGTAAGAACAAAGTGCTGGGGGTGGGCTGGACTGACCCAGTCTCTTGTTTGAAGGGTTTGGTAGCAGCTCGACTCAGAATTGAATATGCATTTTATAAATTGACAAACAACTTGGATGGTTTTAGGGATGTGTGGGCTGTCAGGCAGGTCCTGTGCTCGCTGGAGAAGGATGGCTCTTTGGTACTCAATTTCTGAAGGACTAGTTTTTGTTTTTTGTTTTTTTGAGTGTGTGTGTGTGTATGAGTGAGACAGTGTGTTATAATTAATATTGTTTTATTAATTTACATGTAAAAATGTAAATGTCTTGAGATTTTGTCAGAATGTCACATAATTAAAGTTTGCTAAAAGTCAAAAGTCTATCTATCATCTATCTATCATCTATCTATCTATCTATCTATCTATCTATCTATCTATCTATCTATCTATCTATCTATCTATCTATCTATCTATCTATCTATCTATCTATCTATCTATCTATCTGTATATCTATCTGTATATCTGTATATCTATCTGTCTATCTAGATAGATAGAACAGAGGTGCTGATGATGCCAAAACATTCATTCTGAACACTTTACATCAGGGCTCCCCAAACTTTTTCCTGTGAGGGCCACATAACGTTTCCCTTCTCTGGTGGGGGGGCCACGGTCAGTTTGTCACTGAAAAAGTGTGACGATCGCAGGGGTGCCTAAACGTAAACATTGTTTTCCAGAAAGCCACACATAACCAAATAATAACCCTTTCTGGGATCTTCACAGAAAAAAAAAGTCAGGAAATAAATAATAACACTACTAATGGCATAAATAACACTATTTATGAAATAAATAATAACCAAATTACCCTCTCTGGGTTCTTCACAGAAAAAAGTCTGTGTAACATTAATTTTCTGTCGTGCCGTGCACAATCTTTACAGGTAAAAGTTCAGCTTAGTTGTCAGAGCAGAATCTCTTAAATGACTCATATGAGCAGTGTCTCAAAGGTCTTGTGTTCCTTCCTTTCAATCACATTCATTCTGCAGCGGCAGCTCGCTGCTACTAAAATTCCAGCGCCGCTCCTTTAATTTATTTTTTTAATTGTTGGAAATGCTCCACCGCCGCATGTCTCCACCTTCACAGCAGTCTGCACCGTGTCGGGTACTCGCGAGTACTAAGGTAACCTACAGAGAACTGTGGTGCTCTCAGTATCTACCTGTGTGTGTCTGTGTGTGTGTCTGTGTGTGTGTGGGGGGGGGGGGGGCGCCTACAGAAAAAAGTCCTAGAGGAAACACTGAACCTTTTGTAGGTTCCAGTAGAATGTCATGTTCTATGCGTGTATTAGTCTCGATCGCGTGGCCAGACTGAAAAAAAAAAAGAGTCTCTGGTGTTGTTCAGGGGACCGGGCCAAATGTAGAGGCGGGCCGTATCCGGTCCGCGGGCCGTAGTTTGGGGACCACTGATTTACACCGTCACCTTGAACACCCAAACACCTCAGCCAGACTCCTGTTTGCTGACTTCTCCTCGGCATTTAACACCTTCCAGCCTCACATCCTGGCTCATAAACTCTCCTCCGGCTTCCACCTGAATGATCAGCTCATCCTGTAGGTACTGGACTTTATAAAACACAGATCAAAAACACCTTCTCTGATCTACTACACACCTCCATGGTTCTCCTCAGGGCTGTGTCCTCTCTCTGCTACTCTTCTTCCTCTACATAGATCTGCAGATCCACACAGCCCAATTCCCACCTGGTCAGATCTGCAGACGACACAGTCCTCCTGTCTCTGCTGTCAAGACCTCCTCGATCCTCCTGTCTCTGCTGTCAAGACCTCCTCGATCCTCCTGTCTCTGCTGTAAGACCTCCTCGATCCTCCTGTCTCTGCTGTAAGACCTCCTCGATCCTCCTGTCTCTGCTGTAAGACCTCCTCGATCCTCCTGTCTCTGCTGTCAAGACCTCCTCGATCCTCCTGTCTCTGCTGTAAGACCTTCTCGGTCCTCCTGTCTCTGCTGTCAGGACCTCCTCAGTCCCACAGCTCAGTCCTCCAGCAGTTTGTGGACTGGTGTGATGACTCTTGTCTGGAGTTGAATGTTAAAAAAAGGTAGTGTCTACAGATACGGAAACGTACACGTAGCCTGTGGGCTACGGATACGGCACTTTCCATTTGCCAGACAGATACGGACCCGTACGCGAGTCTCGCGAGTCAAGAAGCTGCTAACCACTGCAAACTGTTGAAAGGTAAGCAAAGGTTAAGGTTAGGGTTAGTGTTAGGGTCAGGTTTAGGGTCCGTACCTGTAGTATCGATGCTACGGGTCTGTACTGCTAGCGTCTACCGGGAGTCACGTGACCAGATCTCACGTATCTGATTGGCAAATGGCAAGTGCCGTATCCGTAGTCCACAGGCTACGGGTACTGGTCCGTACCTCTAGCAACAACCTTAAAAAAACAAGGAGATGGTGGTGACCTTTTCCAACCAGCAGATGGCGCTGGCTACAGCTGTCACCACCACCATCCATGGAACGCCTGTTGAGCTTGTGGAGGAGTACAAATATCTAGGCACCATCTTTGACAATCAGCTGAAATTCTCCTCTAACACAGACTGGCAAACCGGATCATCCGTAACCCTCACATGATCTCTGCTCTGCATCTGAGTGGCTTCCTTCTGGTCGACAACTTTGCTGCCCTGCATGCAGGACACAGAGGAGAAGGTCTACCTTTGTACCCAGGGCAGTCCAACTCCTCAACTCATGAACCATAACATAAAAAGAGCAGATACCTGTCTTGCTGATGGGCTGAGGACCTTCTACAGTTCATGTCCAGCTCTCCTAGAAGAACTGCCTGTCTCCTGGAACCTCCTCCATGAGAATGTGCTGGGAGACACAGCAGACCTTCTGGCAGGTATTGATCCAGGAGGAGCTGGACTTCCTGAACAACCTCTGTAGGGTCCAGTATCTCCTCGTGCTACCAGTAGAGACACTGACCCTAGCCCGATGCTAAGCTAGTGTCAAGAAACATGAGGAGAGAACAAAATGTCATTAGCTTTCACTCATTGTTACCCTCTAGTGAAGCTGTGGTTAATTTCAGGAACACCAAAGCTGGAGCTGATTTAAAAAACCCTCTGGTACCAGATCAGTGTCCCAGAAGTTTGACTGACTTCATGCAGTACTTAGATTAAAAAGTGTTCCTTTAATTTGTTTGAGCAGTGTATTATTCTTTCTTGTGTCCACTTTGGAATCACAAATTTGAAGGCCTAAAACTACTCATAAATAGGTGAATATTTGCATGCATATCTGAACCAGTAAAAATTTGATATTTGATGGGAACTGGCAAAGATATATGGTAAAATGGCTCCATAGCACCACCTGGAAAATTTCAAACAGGAACTGTGGCCAGTATGTGTCACCTACAGCTATGAAATGTGGTAAACATGTGTAACTCATCAAGATGCACAAAGATGTGATTGACACCCATGCCTAAAACACGACAGGAAGTCGGCCATTTTGAATTATGTGTCTGATTTCAGACCAATTTTTGCACATTTTCAAAAGTTACAAACTCAAACAGGCTAACCTTGACAGAGCTGAAATTTGGCCAGGATATCCACCAGGTATTGATGATCAAAAGTTCTCAAAATGCTCCACAACAGTCTGAGGACTTGGAAAATGGCAGCTGGTGGAGTTTTGACAGTTCGCCATGAAACAGGAAGTGCTGCTTAACTCTCCTGAATATGCTCCAATCTGCCACAAACTTTACATGTTTGATCAGAGTCTGGCCTTCATCACATCCATAGGCTGACATATAATCTCAGCGCCACCTGGTGGACATGCTTGGATTCACTGACCAACAAAGATGTGAGGATCCATTCAATGTTGCTTACAGCTTTAACTACAAAAGCACTCGGAGAGCGCATACCTCCGCCATCCCGTTTGTCTGTTTGTCCGTCTGTCTGTCCGTGTGTGTGTATGTGTCTGTCTGTCTGTCTGTTTGTCTGTTAACAGCATAACTCAAAAAGTCATGGACGGATTTTCACCAAATTTTTACAGGATGTCCGGAAGAACACGAGTAAGAATCGATTAGATTCTTACTCGTGCCTGGCCGCCTGGCGGCCATTTCTCAATTGTCCTTCGACCTTCAAAAATTCCTAGATCCAGACGGTGATCACCTCCAAAATCTAATCGATTCTTACTCTTGCTCTTCCGGACATCCTGTAAAAATTTGGTGAAAATCCGTCCATGACTTTTTGAGTTATGCTGTTAACAGACAAACAGACAGACAGACAGACACACACACACACAGACAGACGGACAGACAGACAAACAAACTCCGGTGATTACATAACCTCCTGGCGGAGGTAATTAGTGCTGTTGTTTGTGTTATATTTTCTTCCACACAACAATGATTTGCACAACAATGCAAAACCGAAATGAGGTCCCCACAAGTGACATTGTTTTCGGTTTTCCTACAGTTGTGGGGACATTTGGTCCCCACAAGTATAGCCAGCACCTGACCACACACACACACACACACACACACACACACACACACACACACACACACACACACACACACACACACACACACACACTCAATACATAGGCTGTGTCTGAAATGTCATACTAACGTACTACATACTACATTCTCAATGAGTATATACTGTATACTACGTACTATAAGTATGATTAGAATGCCGACCGTTCACACTGTAGTATACTACTACGTTTCCATAATGCATTTCAAACCTCCAACGACAAAAACCGGAAGTACGGCTATCAAATATCTCTGCTGAATGCCGGCTTCAGGTCGATTTTACGCTAACAAACAGTCGCATAATTAATGTGGTAATTTCAATCCGGCACTCCTCATGCAGTTATTAGCCAGATTATGTGAATCGTTTCAATTGTAGCTGCAGGCTACTGGAGGTAGCTGCTACTTGTTCTGTATGCAAAGCGAGCTGCTGCAACTAGCTGCTAGCATTCAGTAGCACGTTGTGAGGCGTCTGACAAATTTAAAACGTTGGTCAGAAAACGCCTATTTCTCAAATCTGTGGGGTGATTAGGATGACTACTTAACCACATAAAATAAAATAAAAATCGCCCCGGTCCTGCCACAGATCCCGCGGAGGCTTGCATTTCGGTGGATAGCTCGCAAAGCATTATGGGGCGGTTGAGTATGACTAGTGTTTTCCGGATATAGTATACATCGGGTATTTCTCGCGTACTCAGTCTTTTCATACTATCTAATGTGAACGCACTACATACTTATTTTGACGTCACACTTAGTATGAGTAGTACGTTAGTATGCCATTTCAGACACAGCCACAGAGTAATGTTAGCTAGCTTAGCTAGCTAGCTAGTGTTAGCTAACTATAAAGTAGGCTAATCTGATGACTCCCCACATAGAAGAGAAATGTGGCCCACATCTGGCTTGAAGCTGGCACAGGTGGCATGCAGTCGGCACTGGCATAAGGCATGTGAACCAAACATGGCCCAGATGTGGCAGAGGTGGCACCTTCTGTAAGGTGGCAACCAAATGTGGGCCAGATGTTGAGTTTAGTATGTGGCCCTCATATCAAATTTGAGCTGTGGGCCACAGGTGGCATTCAGTTGGCACCACTTTAAGGTGGCAAAAAGATGCGGGGCCAGATGTTAAATTTAGTATGTGGCCCACACATCAGATTTGAACTGTGGGCCACATGTGACCTGGATCTGTTGTTGTCATGAGTGTTCGTACCAAATGAAACACAAATTAAATATCAAGTATGAGTGTGTTAGATGTCAGAGTCTGGTGTGTGTGTGTGTAGTGAGAAATTACTGTGTGTGTGTGTGTGTGTGTGTGTGTGTGTGTGTGTGTGTGTTTTCAGTGTAGCCTTGGATCTGTATACAGTGCCTCATCTTTTTTGTGATTGCATAATAATAATAATAATAATAATGAAATGTGTTATTGCATTGGCATATCCCTAAACTGGCATTTAAATGCTTCAAATTATGAGCATTACTTCACATTTGGTATACATGATGAGAACTGGGGTCAAAACATTTTGTTTCCATTTTTGATTCTGTTTTGTTTATTAATGAACCAGTGACCTAAAGTCTACAAGAACAAATGTTTATTTTTTGAGGAATGGTGTAAGAAGGATAGTTTGGATGAGACAATAATTCAGCAGTAGTGGTGTTTTAGTTTCTTATGGAGAACTTCTTCAACACAGTCAGATTCCAATAATTCCTATTTAGTCTTCAATGTAATTCCTTCTGGCCTATCCTGTTCAAGAGTTGTATGTCTATCTTTGTCTTTGAATATCTATCATGTTGATGTAACTGATTCTTCCATCGGTGACATTTGTTCTGTCAGTAAGAACTAATGTGGCCCATAGAAGTACATGTTACTCAGGTTATGTAGAATCAGTTTTTCCCATGTTATCGTTAGTTTCATCCACCAATCCTCAGAAAAGAACAAACTTCTGGTCAGAAAAAGACCTGGCAACAGGTGAAAACAAAATGTCAAAATGTTCTGCAGTCTGGTAAGTGTATCCTAAAGTGAAATGATCAAATTAGGTGATAGATTTGTTTTCTGCTGACAGTAAATTTCTGTAAAATTTATTGCTCAACAAAAAAGCACATAGCACGGGGGATGGCCCACGAAGTCAAAACTTGACCCCAGCAGAGGAGATTACAATCGATTTGAATAAAAGGAGGTCAGTGATGGACACAGCTGTGCTTTTGGAGCCACCAGAAGTAACAACTGATTGAAATTACAGGCCAGATGATTGAACAGAAGAATTGTTGAAGCTAAAAAGTAAAGTCAAAATGACTTAAAACCATTTAGATCCAACAGAAAAGTCATCACTTTCTTTGCCTTTTTTAAAGAGACAGTTAAACAAAATGATCTGGCAGAAATTTCTTAACATCTTACTTGGGTAAGTTCTGACTTTTGTTCTTGTTTAACCTTTCAATGTTAGTGTTGTATAAATAGAAAAGAAAGGATTCCAAATAACCGTCTAGCTTTATTGCTAAAATTTTGTCTTTAATCTGCAGGCTCTATTTTCTTCCTAATAACTCTGTGACTCCATGAAAGCAGCTGGCAGGTGTGCTGTAACCATGTGAAATGTGGCTTGTTTTTTACTTTTTATTTGACTGACTGGTTTCTACTGCTCATGCAGTTATTACAGTGAAACCGCTGGATAGCCTATGATTAATAATTTCCTAACACAGATGAATTAAATAAATGAATTCATAATTTTGCTCTCAATTTAATTCTTTCCTAAAAAATATACCTACTTTAATAAGTACTGAGATCAGCTCCCTGTCATTGTTTTTAGAATTAATTATTGTTGACAGTGTTTCCCACCGACCAGGAATCTATTTGTGGTGGTGTGGAGGGGGGGTAGGAACATGGAGAAGACAAACATATGCAAGTTTTCTGTAACATTATAAGACGGCGCCACCTCCCCCACCCCCACGTAACCTTACGGTCACAGTGCGCGCTTTATTTTTTTTCTGAACAGCGGCTGCAGCAGCACAGAGCACAGGCAGCGCTTTGGGATACTGGTGAGTGGCATATCTGTCTCCTGTATAATCATTGTATTAAACCATTACTGTCTAGTACTGTGATGAACAATTTCGAATGCAAAAAATGCAAGCTGAGTTACCACAGCAGCCATGTGACCAGGTAAAGACGGCGTTGTTGTTAGCAACTTAGCATGCTATCTAACGTTAGCGGCTCTGTCCCTGTGGCCCCGCTCCGCGGCCGGCTTGGAGGTGTGGATCCCCGCAGAGCCTGGCTCTGCCTGCCGCACAGCCCAAGGTGCAGAGCGGAAGAGCCATCGGAACAGAGACCCAGCTGAGGGGGCATTTCATAGAAACATTTTATGATTTTAACAACACAAATGAGGCATTCTGGTGTGCTGTGAGGAGAAATAGAGGGAAAAGACAACATTGCAATATACAATTCATTTTCACTATAAGCTATTAAAAACATTTTTTTTAATTTGAAATGTTCTGCTTTGTCTCTTTGCAGGAAGAGATTAGAGGGAAGGAATAAGAAGAGACCAGAGTAGAGTGGAGGAAAATAAAGAGGTGAGCTGACAAGCATGGAAAAAAAACAAACATGATTTTATCTATTATACCAATAGCTGTTGTAGGACTCAGATCTGTTTACAGAAAACTGGTTAGGTGGTGGGAATTAAGAATGTTGTTCTACATATATAGACTTGTAATTTTGCCTTCAGTTCAGTAGAGTTGAGCTTCAGTAGAAAGCCTCATACCAGTATAATGCTTTCTCCCAGACTGCCAGCTCATTACTGGATTGATCTGCAAAATAACATTCCCCTAAGTGTAGATGTCCCATCAGAATGTCAATAAGACCTGGTTAATGGAATCGTATAGTAGCTACATGAGCTGCTGATACTGACAATTAATTTCATGTGTATATGTATGTTCTAGCTGCCGTGAGGTGCAACAGATTAACAAGTAGTGCCCACTGACCAAGAAAACTGATGCTACAGTGAAAAGATGGCTACACCTGGCCCTGATGGAGATGGAGGGAGGAGAGTCTGGATGCAGAGGAAGACCAGTGAAGAGGAAGGGGAAAGTAATGATGTTATGATTAATGATGATTTGTACACTCCTTCCTGTAGTTTTGGCCATCTAGTTCTGAGCCCGTTAAGTTTTATTTGTTATATTCATTACTATTGTTGTTCCTGACATTTACATGTAATATACATATATATATATATACATATATATATATATATATATATAATATACACACACATTATATGATTATATTATATTATGTATATTATATTATATTATTGTATTATATATTTATTATTACATTACTTTGATATTATATATATTATTTTACATATATTATATTATTTATATTTATATGTATTTATATTATATTTATGTACAGTTATTATACAAGATTGTATTGTTATTGTATCAATAAATAAATATTTGATACTGTTATTGTTTGGGCATTTTGTTTTCTGGGCCAAATACGGCTCGTAAGTGTAATTAAAGAAAGTGGCTTGGTTACGGTTTAGTTAAGGCTGACATCTGGAACCAGTTCTGAAACTTATTCGGCCCAACACTGGGCCAGGACAGGGCCACATATGGCCACATAGGTGGCCTGAGACATGGCACAATCATGGGCCATACGTGGCAACCAGATGTGGTCCTCCCAAGTGCCGTAATACATTGCGGTATGTGAGCCGAGTCTTAGTGAGTGGTGTGGGCCACCACTCAGCCAGACAATTTTGCTATGTGGTCATAATAATTACACCAAGATTATTTAATGTGAAAGTGTTTGATGACATCATGTTGATAATATTTCCATGTTTCAGGTCTTTCTGTATAAAAATAATCTGATGGGTCACATTCCGACAGAGAGAAAATAAAACAGTAAATATATTCTTGAATAACAGTCACATGTTTCCAAGACATAAAATAAATGTAGATCATGTCTGAACCTACTTCAGCAGCTTGGGGTGGTCATACAGATGATAGAATTCATTTAAAAATATAAGAGGTAGTTTAAGAATTTAAATGGAATATGTCAAAAACAGTTTTTTTTAGGAAGAGCTGGGAATATCATCCATCCATCATCCATCATCCATCCATCCATCCATCCATCATCCTCATCCATCCATCCTCCATCCCCATCCATCCATCCATCCATCCATCATCCATCCATCCATCCAACCATCCATCCAGCCATCATCCAGCCATCATCCATCCATCCAACATCCATCCATCCATCATTCATCCATCATCCATCCATCATCCATCCATCATCCATCCATCCATCATCCATCCATCATCATCCATCATCCATCCATTCATCATCCATCCATCCATCCATCCATCATTCATCCATCATCCATCCATCCATCATCCATCCATCCATCATCCATCATTCATCCATCATCCATCCATCCATCATCATCCATCCATCCATCCATCCATCATTCATCCATCATCCATCCATCCATCATCCATCCATCATCCATCCATCCATCCATCATTCATCCATCATCCATCCATCCATCCATCATCCATCCATCATCCATCCATCATCATCATCCATCCATCATCATCCATCCATCATTCATCCATCATCCATCCATCCATCCATCATTCATCCATCATCCATCCATCCATCATCCATCCATCATCCATCCATCCATCATTCATCCATCATCATCCATCCATCATCCATCCATCATCCATCCATCCATCCATCCATCATCCATCCATCCATCCATCATTCATCATCCATCCATCCATCATCCATCCATCCATCATTCATCCATCATCCATCCATCATTCATCCATCCATCCATCCATCCATCCCATCCATCCTCTATACACCGTTTTATCCTCACTAGGGTCATGGGGGGTGCTGGAGTCTATCCCAGCTGACTCAGGTGAAGACAGGGGACACCCTGGACAGGTCACCAGTCTGTCACAGGGCTACATATACAGACACACAATCACACTCACATTCACACCTACGGACAATTTAGAGTAACCAATTAACCTCAGCATGTTTTTGGACTGTGGGAGGAAGCCGGAGTACCCGGAGAAAACCACGCATGCACAGAGAGAACATGCAAACTCCATGCAGAAAGATCCCAGGCCGGGATTTGAACCGGGGATCTTCTTGCTGCAAGGCCAAAGTGCTAACCACTACTGCACTGTGCAGCCCCACAGCTGGAATATGAAAAGCTAAACAGTTTTCATTACAAAGATACTGTAAGAAATTGACATCACTGGATCATCTTAGTCCAGGTTCAACATCCAGTCCAGTCTGATCACCAGTAAAACCAGTAAAGCCAGTAAAACCACAGCTTAATAACCTGTAAATAACCACAACTCCTGATGGTTCCTTTGTTTCACATTTAATGAATTATCTTTTTACTAAACATCACGAACAACCTGAAATTTATGAAGAAAAATAAATTCAGTTTCACCAACATTCATCCTCAGTTTATCATTTCCACATTACAACTTCCAGATCACAGAGTGTCTACAAAGAAACACAACATTTAGTCACCTGGAACTGAACCATGGAGGATTTACTGGAGGATCACAACCACAGAAGAAGACAAAAAGAGACAAAAAACAACTAAAACAAGACAAAATATGACAAAAATGAGACACGATATGAAAAAAAAAATTAGAAAAATGGCACAAAACAAAACAAAACAGAAACAAAAAATTACAAAGTGACAAAAAAGACAAAAGATAAAAATACAAAAGTAGGACAAGAAACACAAAGAGACAAAAAGGGGACACAAAACGACAGAAACACGAAACAAACAACACGAAACAAAACAGAAAAGACAAAAATAACACAAAAACTTACGAAAAGGAAGCACAGAACAACAAAAATGAGACAAAATGACAAAACAACAGTGAACAATCTGGTATTTTACTTTCTGATCCAAACAACTTGTCATGGTCTAGAAATGATTTTAAATTTATAGTTTTATTAATTTACAATCTGCAGTTAATGTCTTCTCTGGAATATTTACACTTTGAGGGCCGGATTGGACCCTCTGGAGGACCACTTTTGGTCCACGGGCCTCATGTTGGACCCTCTGGAGGACCGCTTTTGGCCCACGGGCCTCATGTTGGACCCTCTGGAGGACCGCTTTTGGCCCACGGGCCTCATGTTGGACCCTCTGGAGGACCGCTTTTGGCCACGGGCCTCATGTTGGACCCTCTGGAGGACCGCTTTTGGCCCACGGGCCTCATGTTGGACCCTCTGGAGGACCGCTTTTGGCCCACGGGCCTCATGTTGGACCCTCTGGAGGACCGCTTTTGGCCCACGGACCTCATGTTGGACCCTCTGGAGGACCGCTTTTGGCCCACGGGTCTCATGTTGGACCCTCTGGAGGACCGCTTTTGGCCACGGACCTCATGTTGGACCCTCTGGAGGACCGCTTTTGGCCCACGGGTCTCATGTTGGACCCTCTGGAGGACCGCTTTTGGCCCACGGGCCTCATGTTGGACCCTCTGGAGGACCGCTTTTGGCCCACGGGCCTCATGTTGGACCCTCTGGAGGACCGCTTTTGGCCCACGGGCCTCATGTTGGACCCTCTGGAGGACCGCTTTTGGCCCACGGGCCTCATGTTGGACCCTCTGGAGGACCGCTTTTGGCCCACGGGCCTCATGTTGGACCCTCTGGAGGACCGCTTTTGGCCCACGGGCCTCATGTTGGACCCTCTGGAGGACCGCTTTTGGCCCACGGGTCTCATGTTGGACCCTCTGGAGGACCGCTTTTGGTCCACGGGCCTCATGTTGGACCCTCTGGAGGACCGCTTTTGGCCCACGGGCCTCATGTTGGACCCTCTGGAGGACCGCTTTTGGACCACGGGCCTCATGTTGGACCCTCTGGAGGACCGCTTTTGGACCACGGGCCTCATGTTGGACCCTCTGGAGGACCGCTTTGGTCCACGGGCCTCATGTTGGACCCTCTGGAGGACCGCTTTTGGACCACGGGCCTCATGTTGGACCCTCTGGAGGACCGCTTTTGGCCCACGGGTCTCATGTTGGACCCTCTGGAGGACCGCTTTGGGCCCACGGGCCTCATGTTGGACCCTCTGGAGGACCGCTTTTGGACCACGGGCCTCATGTTGGACCCTCTGGAGGACCGCTTTTGGACCACGGGCCTCATGTTGGACCCTCTGGAGGACCGCTTTTGGACCACGGGCCTCATGTTGGACCCTCTGGAGGACCGCTTTGGGCCCACGGGCCTCATGTTGG
>NC_067116.1:2236012-2328512 GCF_021347895.1 Acanthochromis polyacanthus
TCCCGCGGCCTGGAGGAGCACCGACAGCACGTAAGGACGGTTCTCGGGCGTCTGCTCGAGAACCGTCTTTTCGTCAAAGCTGAAAAGTGCGTTTTTCATGCAGCATCGGTGTCCTTCCTGGGTTACATCATTGCCGCGGGAGAGGTCAGGATGGACCCAGCCAAGGTAGCGGCGGTGGTTGAGTGGTCGGAGCCCGGGGACCGCAAACGGCTTCAGCGGTTCCTGGGCTTTGCCAACTTCTACCGCCGCTTCATTCGTAACTACAGTCAGATCGCTTCCCCCTTAACCGCACTCACGTCCGCCGCTATTCCGTTTGTCTGGACACCTGCCGCTGAGCATGCCTTTGTCACATTAAAATCTCTGTTTGTCTCTTCCCCAGTTCTCATTCAACCAGACCGACAAGCAATTCATTGTGGAGGTCGACGCTTCGGACATGGAGTGGAGCGGTGTTATCTCAGCGTTGCCGGCGGGATGGAAGCTTCATCCATGCGCATTCTTCTCACGTAAACTGTCACAGGCCGAGGGAACTATGATGTCGGTAATCGGGAGTTGTTAGCAGTCAAATTGGCGCTGGAGGAGTGGCGTCACTGGCTGGAGGGAGCGGAGCTTCCCTTTCTGGTTTGGACTGATCATAAGAACCTCCAATACCTGCAGACCGCCAAACGACTAAACCCTAGACAGGCCAGGTGGTCGCTATTCTTTGATCGATTCCAGTTACATTAGCCTATCGTCCTGGATCACGCAACGGCAAACCCGATGCCTTGTCCCGCATCTTCTCTAACGAGCCTCTCCTAAGATTCCGGGAGCCCATCCTGCCCCTTGCCACCTGGCCTGTCTTAGTTGGAATATAGAATCAGTAGTGAAACGAGCTCAACAGAACCAAGTATTCCCGAAGCTGGTCCCCCAGGTACTCTGTTCGTCCCCGAATCTGCCCGCTCGGAGGTTCTACAGTGGGTTCACTCCAGCCAGTTCGCCTGCCACCCAGGGGAGTTCAGGACCTTATCAAATCTCCGGCGGCGATTCTGGTGGCCTTCCATGGCTGGGGATTGTCGAGACTTTGTCGCTGCCTGCTCTGTCTGTGCCCAAAATAAGACATCCACACAGCCGGCCGTGGGTCATCTCCAACCTCTGAAAATCCCAAGACGACCATGGTCACATATAGCCCTTGACTTCGTCACCGGGTTACCTCAGTCACAAGGTCAGTCCGTTATACTATCTATCATAGATCGATTCTCAAAGTTCGCTCATCTGATTCCCTTGCCTAAACTTCCCTCTGCCATAGAAACGGCCGATCTGCTCGTTCACCATGTCTTTCGGGCTCATGGTCTGCCAAGGGATATAGTTTCGGACCGGGGTCCGCAGTTCACGTCGGCTGTCTGGAAAGCCTTTTGCACTGCACTCGGGGTCAGGATTAGTTTGTCCTCGGGGTTTCACCCACAGAGTAATGGCCAGACAGAGAGGCTGAACCAGTCCATGGAGGCCGCCCTTAGATGCACGTCTTCCAAGAACCCAGGCTCATGGAGCAAGCAACTCCCCTGGGTGGAGTATGCGCATAACACCCTCCCCAGCGCCGCTACTGGTCTCTCTCCCTTCCAGTGCTTGTATGGTTACCAACCACCTGTGTTCCCGGCCTTGGAGGAGACAATTGAGGTGCCCTCAGTCAGGGCCCATCTCCGCCGGTGCGCACACACATGGCGACGTGCACGTGCCGCCCTCCTCCGATCATCACGTCGCACTCAGGATCAGGCCAACCGTCATCGGTCCGAGGCGCCGACCTACTCCATTGGCCAACGGGTCTGGTTGAAGACCCAACACCTTCCCCTCCGTGCATCCCCCAAAAAACTCTCTCCTCGTTTTGTTGGTCCGTTTACAATCTCCAAGATCATTAACCCAGTCGCTGTCCGGTTGGATCTTCCACGATCCATGAGGATCCATCCCACGTTTCATGTCTCGCAGCTTAAACCGGTTCAGGAGGCCCCGCTGGCCCCTCCCGTGTCCGCTCCTCTGCCCCCGCGTATGTTAGACGGCGACCCCGTTTACACGGTCTCCCGCCTTTTGGATGTTCGCCGCCGGGGTCGGGGCCTCCAATACCTGGTGGACTGGGAGGGGTATGGACCTGAGGAGCGCCTGTGGGTTCCCAAGGCCCGGATTTTGGACCCGGATCTCATTCGCGATTTCCATCGCGCCCATCCTGACAAGCCCGAAGGGCGCCGAGAGTCGCCCGTTGAGGGGGGGGTTCTGTCATGACTCCCGTCCTGCCTTGCTGGCTACAGACCCCTTTTTAACCCTTGTGGGGTTTTTTTTTCTGATGTCATGCCATGTCTTTTGAGCTCTGCCGTTGCCATGTGTTTCTGTGTTGCTTTGTACCGGTTCTCTCTCACCCTCGTTAATCAGGTCAGAGTGGCTTCAGCAGCAGCTGGAGCCACTCAGGTGATTGGCCACGTAGCCTGGTCTGAGCAGCTGACTCCACTTCGTCATCATCTCACCCTGACAGTAAAAAGCCGGTCGTCACATCCACTCTTCGCCGGATTGTTGTTCAAACTACTCACAGTTAGTGACACGCCAGCCAAACCAAGTTGTCTCAGAAATTAGATTCAGCAGATTCGTTGTTGTTTGCATCAAACCGTGTATAACTCTGCCTTTCCTTGCTTCACCAGTCTCAGCTGCTCGGAACCCACGCACTGCCATCCTGAATCACCGCCAAGAGGATACCACCGCCAGGACCAAGCCCAGAACCGCCGCTTGACCCACAGCCAAGAGAATACCACAGCCAAGACCTAAGCCAGAGCCCCCGCTCAACCCACAGCCACAAGGAAACTACGGTCCGCAGTCAGAACCGCAGCCAAGACAATACCACAGCCAAGACCAGGTCCCGAACCTCGGCCCGATCCACCGCCAATAGGAATCCCATCACAGAAACCCAGTCCAAGACCCAGGCCTGGAGGTCCAGCCTTCCATCCCCAGAATCATCTTTCCTCCCTCACAATAAACCTATAATTCACCACCACTCCAGCCCAGTTCTTCCACCGTTTCCATCCTCCTCGCTACAGTCCTGATATCTGGTGATCTTACACCTGATTTTGAAAATGAAGTAAGACACCTTAACAGTGGATACGCTTCCAATTTCCTCCCTAACTTGTCCCCTCTTGAACTCCTGAATGCTATTTATAAGCTGCAGCTCAAAGCATCTTTGGAGAAGTGTGTATTGCTTTGCGTATATTTTGCACACTGCCAGTTAGTGTTGCAGGTGGTGAGAGAGCTTTCAGCAAGCTAAAAATGATTTTAAAAAACTACTTTAGGTCCAAAATGTCACAGGAAAGACTCTGCAGTCTTGCCATGCTGTCCATCGAAAGTCAGTTGGCTAGAAAGCTAGACTTCAAAGACCTGATCAATGATTTTGCCACTGAGAAGGCTCGGCGTTGGGCTCTTGGTTAGAAAGGTTGAGCAAGGGCCAGTTGTAAATATGTATTGTAAATATGTGTGCAAGAGGAAGCTTGGCTGAGCAAGGTTGTATCTGGCCTGTTATGTTTTTTCTTTATGAATGGACCTCCTTTGTTTACTTAGTTTAACATCTCCAGCTGATTTTATTATTGTGCTTGTTGTATGATTCTATAGATGGTGATGAGAAATCATAAAAGGCAGTTGGCTTTTTGTATTTTATTTATTTATTTATTTTATTTTTTATTTTATCTGTTTCTTCACAGATTATAATTACAATTTATTTAATGGAAGAGGTTATTTTATGTTCAAGTTTTGTATTATTCAGGTATGTAATTTAATTGGGGGAAATTTTATGCTGAAGAATGAGAATCAATGTTGCAGTAAATAAATGAAACATTGTATTCAGAGTGTTCAGTGCTTCCCCTACCAAGTAACTGTCACATTGTCCTTTTCACAAATATGGGAAATAATATTCAAAAATATCATTAAAATGCACAGTTTTATGTAAACAGCACAAAATATTTTCGCCGGCCTTATGTCCGGTGCTACAGGGGCCCAGTAAAATTTCTTTTCATGGGGCCCAAACTCCCTGGTGGCTCCCCTGTCCATCAGTTCTTCATAAAGTCATGATTACCGACTTTCATGCATGTATGAATCATGTTACTGGAAGATAAATGATTCATACATGGAAGGACCTGTTTTTACAGCCTGACCCATGTTGGTCGGTGTTTCTGTTCCCAGCGTTTTATTCTGTCTAATTTCACGTCCATGGAGACAGCTTTCCTTTTCCTCCAAGAATCAGAAGAGTCTGACTTACGCTGGGAGCCATAATGAAGGTAAAAAGTTAGTGAATGCAGCACAATCCAAGGTGGAGTACAACCAGAGAATGGAAACAAAGCCGTCTGATAGCGCCGTGTGACGACGTATTCATCCGCTCTGCTCATTAACTAGTTCCATGTAACCAGTTCTGATCTCATTATACATTGTATTGTATAATGACAATAAAGAATATTCTATTCTATGTAAGGATAGAACACTGTAGGCTGTAAACCGAGGACCTGCTGTGTGCATATATATGATAGAACAAGAGCAAAATAAATGGATAAATCAAAGTGGAATAGTGCAAATAATCCATAAATACAGGCTAAAAGTGAACAGATATTGCACAGGATCTGCAGGTTGGTTGTCTGTTGGTCTGCTGGTTCAGGTTCAGCTGGAGGACACCCTGTAGGAAGAAGCTCCTCCTCATCCTCTGTTTGCCTTCAGCGCTAACGCCGCCCTGGTGGCAGCAGAGAGAACAGTCTGTGGCCTTTAACCTGCAGCGTCTGTTGTAAATGTCCTGCAGGTTGAGGAGGGTGGTTCTGATGGTTCTGGTGGTTCTGATGGTTCTGGTGGTTCTGGTGGTTCTGATGGTTCTGATGGTTCTGGTGGTTCTGGTGGTTCTGATGGTTCTGGTGGTTCTGATGGTTCTGATGGTTCTGATGGTTCTGGTGGTTCTGATGGTTCTGATGGTTCTGGTGGTTCTGATGGTTCTGGTGGTTCTGATGGTTCTGATGGTTCTGATGGTTCTGATGGTTCTGGTGGTTCTCACTCCTGCTGGTGCTGCTGCCCATCCAGGTGGACAGAACCCATTTCTCTGCTGGATTTCTGACTCTGAAGCTTCAGTTTCTCTGCTGAAACTTTGAGTCGAAAAGGTCTGGGCCTGAACCAGAGAGAATCCTGAACACAGACTGGTCTCAGATCAGATGCTGAGCTCTTTAAGTGTCCCCTGGTGGTCTTTATGGAGATCCTGCTGGTGGGCCGTCTGAGAACAGCTGGATGGAGATAAACAGGAAACATACTGATGGAAAACGACTTTCACTCTCTGATGGTTCACAACTCAGCAAAACACAAAGGAGAAGAACTATACCGTCATCGATTTCTATTTTAAAACACTTTGCTGTAAATGAACCAACTTTAAGTTCTATAAAACATTCTCAAAGTCATATTTAGTTGCTATTCGGACCTAAAACACACCTGGATGGATGTAAAACTGATTTTTCTTTGAGTTTTTGTGTTAGTTCACGTCTCATTTTTGATATTTTTTTGTCTTGCTTGTGTCATTTGTTTCATTTTTTGGGGTAATTTTGTCTCATTTTGTCATTCATACGTCTCTTTTTTCCCTGGAGTTGCTTTTCCGGCTGTCCAGCAACGTGTGAAACGTTCTGTGTGAATAAATCTGCTGGGTTCCTGTCAGCTGCTGCTTTATGAGCTGCTATTTAAAGTTCTGTTTATTCGCTTCCTGTGGACCTTGAACACAAACCAGAGGATAAATCCGTCACTTTACACGTTTTTGCAGAAGCACTCGAGCCGTAAACAAGTGACTCGTGTAAACTGTGGCCGGTTCTGCTGCAGGTCAGGTCGAGGAGGAGGAAGTTCTGGTTCTGGATAATGCAAACTGTCACAGCTGTCCTCAGACCTGCTTAGACTCAGAGGAGCCACCGGGTCAGAGCCCCGAAGGACCTGAAGCCCCAAAGGACCTGAAGCTCCAAAGGACCTGAAGCTCCAAAGGACCTGAAGCTCCAGGCCACAATCTGCTAAATACCACCGTTATGTAATACAGAGAGCACACAGGAATACACACAGGAATACACACAGAACAAACTGAGTCACATGAATAACTGGAGACAAAAACACAAACACATGATGCAAACTCTGACCTGTATTCATGTGTAGTAGTACTTCTATTAGTGTAGTATATTTACTAGTACTTTCTGATGCTCTATTCCAGTATTTTAAAAAGAAAAACAACAGGTGGTCTGATAATTATTTCCAATCTTCATTTCTTACTTCTGCTCATTCAGCAACAATGTACGGATACCGGATCACGTGACCTAAATATGTAGCAGGAACTGATGGAACTCAGAAACACCCCCACAATTTAATCAGCTGTTCCTTGGATCATTTCTGATGGATAAGTCCTGATCAGTCCTCAGAGGTGGATTTGTAGTAGGATCACAATCAGCTGATCGTCAGCAGGCAGCTGACAGACAGGCAGACGATGGATGGATGGACGGATGGACAGACAGCCATTACTCTGTCTCCTTGGCGGAGTAATCAAAGGAACCTCAACCATTCAGATTTCCCTGTAGCTAAAATTAGCTTTGCTGCTAAGCATTTGAGTTTCTACATGTGAACACTTTTCCTTGGTCCAGTTAAAGATTAAATGAGGTTAAATACTGTCTGAACATGACCTGATATCTCTAAAATGCTAACGTGACCCAACGTTTCTAACATGCTAACTAGCCTAACATGCCCTGATGTTTCTAAAATACTAACTAGCCTAACATGAGCTAATGTTTCTAACATGCTAACTAGCTTAACATGCGCTAATGTTACTAACATGCTAACTAGCCTACCATGCCCTGATGTTTCTAAAATACTAACTAGCCTAACATGAGCTAATTTTTCTAACATGCTAAGTAGCTTAACATGAGCTAATGTTTCTAACATGCTAACTAGCCTAACATACCCTGTTTCTAACATGCTAAGTAGCTTAACATGAGCTAATGTTTCTAACATGCTAACTAGCCTAACATACCCTGTTTCTAACATGCCAACTAGCCTAACATGCCCTGATGTTTCTAACATGCTAACTAGCTGAACATGACCAGACGTTTCTAAAATGCTAACTAGCTGAGCATGAGCTAATGTTTCTAACATGCTAACTAGCTTAACATGAGCTAATGTTACTAACATGCTAACTAGCTAAACATGACCTGATATCTCTAAAATGCTAATATGATCCAATGTTTCTGAAATGCTAACTACCCTAACATACCCTGTTTCTAACATGCTAACTAGCCTAACATGCCCTGATGTTTCTAACATGCTAACTAGCTGAACATGACCAGATGTTTCTAAAATGCTAACTGGCCTAACATGAGCTAATGTTTCTAAAATGCTAACTAGCTGAGCATGAGCAAATGTTTCTAACATGCTAACTAGCCTACCATGCCCTGATGTTTCTAAAATGCTAACTAGCCTAACATGAGCTAATGTTTCTAACATGCTAACGAGCCTAACATGCCCTGATGTTTCTAACATGCTAACTAGCCTAACATGCCCTGATGTTTCTAAAATGCTAACTAGCCTAACATGAGCTAATGTTTCTAACATGCTAACTAGCCTAACATGCCCTGATGTTTCTAACATGCTAACTAGCCTAACATGAGCTAATGTTTCTAACATGCTAACTAGCTTAATATGCCCTGAAGTTTCTAAAATGCTAACTCGCTAAACATGACCTAATATCTCTAAAATGCTAACGTGACCCAATTTTTCTAAAATGCTAACTACTCTAACATACCCCGTTTCTAACATGCTAACTAGCCTAACATGCCCTGACGTTTCTAACATCCTAACTAGCTGAACATGACCAGATGTTTCTAAAATGCTAACTAGCTGAACATGAGCTAATGTTTCTAAAATGCTAACTAGCTGAGCATGAGCTAATGTTTCTAACATGCTAACTAGCTTAGCATGAGCTAATGTTACTAACATGCTAACTAGCCTACCATGCCCCGATGTTTCTTAAATACCAACTAGCCTAACATGAGCTAATGTTTCTAACATGCTAACTAGCCCAACATACCCTGACGTTTCTAACATGCTAACTAGCCTAACATGAGCTAATGTTTCTAACATGCTAACTAGCCTAACATGCCCTGATGTTTCTAACATGCTAACTAGCATAACATGCCCTGATGTTTCTAAAATGCTAACTAGCTGAACAGGACCAGATGTTTCTAAGATCCTAACTAGCTGAACATGAGCTAATGTTTCTAAAATGCTAACTAGCCTAACATGACCTAATGTTTTCCGTGTTTCCAGGAATCCGCCGTTCTGCTGCTGCACGTGTCAGACATCCCAGAAACCCCGTGATGAGCTTTTTATCGATCCGTTTGCCTCCCGCCGAGTCCCAGGAAACTGCCGGGAGCTGAGAGGAGGCGAAGACGGAGCTCCTCACACATAAAGGACAGAAATACCCAGCCTGTGAAACGGCCAAGGGCAGAAAGGAAGCTTCTAGAAACCGATGGAGCAGTTAGTGACGGTTCTAAAGGTTACAGCAGCTGGTTCTGGTTCTGGTTCTGGTGGACTCTGTCTGGTGTAGTGTAGAGAAGAGGATGTAAACACAGATGAATGAGATGACATGAGACCGATTAAGTTTTATTTTTTACAGATATTTCAGTCTGGAACAGATGGAAAAATCACAGAACAAAGTAGGAGAATCTGGGGAAGGTGTTAGTAGTTTAAAAAAGGAATATTTACAGAAATATACATAAATATACACAGAAATACATAAAAAATACGCAGAATTACGCACAAAATTACACACAGAAATACACACAGAAATACACAACAAATATCCACAAAAACACATAGAATTACACACAAATACACAGAAATATACACTGAAAGAACACAGAAACACACACACAAATTTACACAAAAGTACTCAACTGTATACACACAAATACAGAGACATACACAAATATACACAAATACACACAAAAGACACAAATCTAGACAGAAATACACAAATATACACAGAAGTATACACAAATGTATACAGAAGTACACACAGAAATACACAAATACACAACAATGCACACAAAAATACACAGACATGTACAAAAATATACACAAATACACACAAAAATACACAGAAATAAACACAAATATACAGAGAAATACAAAAAACACACATTAAAAATACACAAAAATATACACACAAACGCAAAGAAATACACACAGAACAAACTGAACCACATGAACAACTGGAGACAAAAACACAAACACATGATGCAAACTCTGACCTGTATTCATGTGTAGTAGTACTTCTATTTGTGCAGTATTTTTACCAGTACTACTTTCTTCCGCTCTATTCCAGTATTTTTTTTACATTTTTTAATTTAGTATTTTCAAAGTTAAAAATGATCATAAATATTCTGTGGTGATTTATTTATTTCAGATTTCCAGTTGCTGTGCAACAGGACACTTTAAAACAACTAAATGTTTGAAAAAACAATGACTAATTTCTACAAATCAGGATTTTAAGCTCATGTAAATCCAGTAAAAGTGTAAAACAAAAAAGCTAATTACCATATTAGAATAAAACTGAGGCTTTTATTGTTCATTTCTTCTATTTCCAGGACATACAGATGAACTGAAAACACACTTCTATCACACCTTAGTGCCATACGATTAAAAATGGATCAAAATACAGTAGAAATAAAATAAAACATAAAATGAACTGGATTATTGAGGTTTTAGAAACATGTAGATTTTTGATGCTTTTTTGGTATTTTACTAAATAATATCTGCAATTTATCAAAAATCTGTAAAATATCAGTTTTTTTCTACAGTGTATCTGATATCTGATCCATCGCTGAGTTTATTTCTGGATATTAACGCCTCAGAGGTTCTGCTGTGATGGAATCATAAATAAATCCTGGTTATTCAGACCAGGAATAAATAAATCCTGGTTATTCAGACCAGGAATAAATAAATCCTGGTTATTCAGACCAGGAATAAATAAATCCTGGTTATTCAGACCAGGAATAAGTAAATCCTGGTTATTCAGACCAGGAATAAGTAAATCCTGGTTATTCAGACCAGGAATAAATAAATCCTGGTTATTCAGACCAGGAATAAATAAATCCTGGTCATTCAGACCAGGAATAAGTAAATCCTGGTTATTCAGACCAGGAATAAATAAATCCTGGTCTTTCAGACCAGGAATAAATAAATCCTGGTTATTCAGACCAGGAATAAATAAATCCTGGTTATTCAGACCAGGAATAAATAAATCCTGGTTATTCAGACCAGGAATAAGTAAATCCTGGTTATTCAGACCAGGAATAAGTAAATCCTGGTTATTCAGACCAGGAATAAATAAATCCTGGTTATTCAGACCAGGAATAAATAAATCCTGGTCATTCAGACCAGGAATAAGTAAATCCTGGTTATTCAGACCAGGAATAAATAAATCCTGGTTTTTCAGACCAGGAATAAATAAATCCTGGTTATTCAGACCAGGAATAAATAAATCCTGGTTATTCAGACCAGGAATAATTAAATCCTGGTTATTCAGACCAGGAATAAATAAATCCTGGTTATTCAGACCAGGAATAAATAAATCCTGGTTATTCAAACCAGGAATAAATAAATCCTGGTTATTCAGACCAGGAATAAATAAATCCTGGTTATTCAAACCAGGAATAAATAACTCCTGGTTCCTCCTCCCTCCTCGCTGTACGTGACGCTTCAGAATGACAGAAAGGTGAGGCAGGAAAAGGGCAGCAGTCGTCTGAAGGAGCTGGACGTCCACGTGCTCAGATCACATGACCAGACCTGAAGAGAACATGAAGAAGAAGATGAAGCTCCTAACAGCTGATTCCTCCTCCTTCAGAGTCACATCAACAGGTTTTACTCCACATCCTCTGTTTTTTGTTTCTAAGAGCCCTGTGACGGTAAATTTCTCCTTTGTGAGATTAATAAAGTCTATCTTATCTTATCCTCACCGTTAATCACTGGAATACATCTAACTAATGAAACCCACACATTAAAACGGGTTTACATTTATATTAAACAGTTCTAAAGAGGCTTAAAACGATGACTGAAGCAACAAGGACGCCATTCCAGACCTGGAGGACATTTGGATTGATTAATATGTTGACCTATAAGGAACATCAATAAAAAAAATAAACCAAAAACTCAACAGATGCTTTCAATAGCCGTTGGATTCTTCCTTCCAGCCTCCTGGACTAAACTTTGCTGGGAGGCTGAGAAGTCTGATACTTGAAGGTCCATGTTTGGTCCACCTTAATGGGAACTAGGGATGAGAATTTTGACTAATTTCCGAACCGACTAGTCGCTAATTTTATTGGCGACGAGTCAGTTCGGAAAACTTGCAATTTAACCCTTTAAGCGCCAAAGTCGCAATATTGCGACAAGCAACATTGCTGAACATAACAAGCCATAGCTTCAAATATACTGCCTCGTGTGCCTCATGTACTGTACACCAGGAGATGGCGGACATCTGGAACTTCAATCTGAGCATCAGTTGTGGGCGTGTTTTCATTCAAAGTTTTGGAGTTTAGAGTTTGAAAACCGAGGAGACGAGACTCGCCGTCGGAGCGTATCAGAGCGCAAGACGGCACATTTTAGAGTGAGAAAACTCACCGTACGGAGAGGTCTGGTCAACGCTGACAAAGTACTTTGTCAAGTAATGGCTTACTCATATTCTGAAGAGGAATATTCACCCTCTGATGAAGATGTTCAGTCGTCCACTGAGACAGAAAGTGCCGCTGCGTCTGTGCGTAACGGCAGCGGGTCGGTGCGCCATGACAGTCCACGAGCAGCACATACTGGAGCCGATGCTTTGCTTCGGGGGGCAGGAAGGGACGTGGTGGGTGTAGCTGGAGTGGTCAGAACACCGCTAATGATGAGGGGGATAGCGGGGGTTGAAAAAGAGACAAGCATATGCTACTGGCAGGATCAACCAGGTAGCCCAGACGGGACGAGCGTAGAGCTGCATGGTGGCGCCCGGTCGGGACCTGGGGGGGGGGGGGGCACACTAGCGTTTAACCGACTAGTAAAATACTAACCGTTTAATAAATGAGTAGGCGGTTAAACGATTAAACGACTAGTCCGCACATCCCTAATGGGAACCACCACCTGGGGCCTGTTTCACGAAGCAGGTTTAGTGAAAACTCTGAGTTTCTTAACCCTGAAATGAGGGAAACTCAGAGTTTTCCGTTTCACGAAGCGAGGTAACTTAACCCTGAGACAGAGGGGTAACTCTAGCCTGTTTCACAAAGAGGGGTAACTTCAACTCTCGGTCAGTTACCGCAGTAACAGACTCTATGACTCTAACCTGGTCACCAGCAGGTTTATCTGAGAAAACCTCCAGTTTCTCTCCGTCTCCGCCCTCTTTCAGCCACACGCTGTTTCATTTCCTCATTCATTCAGTCAGTAAGCGAGCGAGTTTTGGCGTAGAACAGCTTTTATTAACGATCCAGTGGATAAAGGAGCAGCATTACTGCACAGATCATTAAATATTCGTCGGTAGATTGTTATCAGACCGAGCATAAATGTTCTCGCATTTCCAGACAATTATAGGTTTGAGCGGTACCGTTTCGTAATCGTTTCAAGTCCATAATCTACATAAACAACCTAATCCGTCCTTACATTTACATTACCAACCAGTCATGCTCTCACATCCAGCAGATATTGTGTGTTGCGCTGCGGTTCTTTGCAAATGGAAGTTTTTATATAATGTCGGAGATGCAGAGTAAGACAACTGTATGGAGGACAGTCAGAAAAGTTTTCCTGGCTCTGAAACGACTTTAACTCATCATTGTGGTTTTCCTGGACATAAACCTGTCAGAACATCAAGGAGGATCCACAGGATTGCAGGTGAATGATGTAGAGATCTGTTAAATTCATTTTAAATCATATTCTTTTCATGACATTGTGCTGCAGCCTCAGACTGGGATCAGTCATTTTAATTTCTTTTAGGATTTCCCAGTGTGATTGGCTGCATAGATGCACACACATCCCCATCACAGCTCCCTCACATCATGAACAGGAAGTCCATTCACAGCATAAATGTGCAGGTAGGCTACAGGTAGACTGACTACTGTTTCTAAATGTTAAAGACTGCATCATAGTTCAACATCTGTCATTCTCTGCACTGTCCAGATCATATGTGATGCTGCATACATCATTTCTAATGTGGAGGCCACGTGGTCTGGGTCTGTTCATGACTCCAGGATTTATGGAGAGTCTAACCTGATCAACAGACTGCAGCGTGGTCAGCAGCATAAAGATTTTCACAATAGAATTCTCTTGTCTCCCTCCTTTAATATGCTCTGATGTATCCACTATACATTACAGGAGAGTTTGATGGCCTTCTGCTGGGTGACAGGGGTTACCATGACAACCCAGGCTGATGACCTCATACCCTGACCCTGAACCAGGCCCCCAACAGAACTTCAACCGGACTCACTGCAGGACCAGAGCCCGGGTGGAGATGACCATAGGCCTGCTGAAAGCCCGTTTCCAGAGCCTACGTCTCCTCAGGGTGACCCCTGAGAGGGCCTGTGATATTACTGTGGCATGTGTTGTTCTTCATAATATTACCACTATTAGAGGAGAGCAACACCCTGCCCTACAAACTGAAGACCCAGATGATGAGCCCATCCACCTGCAGCTATCCAGGACAGCAGAGCAGTCAGAGACACCGTATGCAAGAATCACTTTAGAGTTTAAGTCTCCATCATCACCACCACAGCAAATAAAGACATGATACACATTTCATTTGCTCTTCTTTATTTCCTACAAATAAAAGATAGTTCAGTTCATGTTCCAGTAGTTAACATAATTCACCTGTGACCATCACCACCTCTAACTTGTGCTCCAGTATTTCAATTTCCAGATCTGCCCTCCTAATCTGTTTTTGGATTTTTCTCAGCAAATGCAGTTTGTAAATCCGTTTTACTGATAACTGGGAATACATAGAGGACATTCAATGATACAGTTGCACATGAATTCCACAGAATGAAGCTCTGGTGTTTCCTGAACATCCATCTCACTGTGTCAGTCTGTGCAGTGGAAGCTGAGGAACCATCCTGCTGCTGTCCAGCCATGCTCTGTTAAAAAGGATGAGAATGTGCAATACTTCAGTGTAGGCTAAATGTCACACTCTATATTCCACCCAAAATGTGAATGGGAAGAGAACTATCAGTAACATAGCTCTGTATGCCTTTCTGGATCCCCCTCTGTAAAGGCAGCAGACACAGTTTCATCCTCTTCATCCTAGATCAGTGACATGTTTCAGTAAACTTAAACTACCATTTGGAGAAATCTGTGGAGTGTTGTCTACTTACAGTTACAAGGTCTGTGATGTGAAGGGGCCAAAAGACAAAAAAAGATATAAAATAGTCTTAATTATTTAACAGGACATGATATGGATGCAGACATTTAGGCTGTGTGGATAAAACAACTGCACAGTCAAACAGTCACTTAATATTTAGGCTACTTTACAATGTAAAACATGATCAACATGAAGTACCTCCATGAGATAATGCCGAGGTCTGACCTGTTTGAACAATGTTTTTATATTCCATCTTAAGCTGCTGCCCGTCAGGATTTCCCCTAAATGAAATAACTTACTAGGCTGCCATTCAGACAGTTATTCCCTGTAATATTATTACGATTACAAAGGACTACATTTAAACTTACGCATTGATCCGGGCTGTTCTCCACGCCGTCTCTCTCTCTTTTACAGCTGCAGCGGTGTTGCACTTCTTTCTAAAAACGTGTTCAAACTCGCCATATGAGCGCGTTAAAAACTTCCATTTCAAAAACGCAGCCTTTCGCTTCCCCGTTTCCATGGTGACTCGTCGAATCGGAGCTCCATTGATGCTGTCTTTTCAGAGTTGTGTTGCACGCGCGTAACTCCCGGTCAAACTACTCCGAGTTGATTAAACCAACTCAAATCAGACGTTGTGAAACTGAAAACTCAGAGTTTTCTATCTCAGAGTAGATCAACTCAGAGTTGAGGATGAAACTCAGAGTTTGTAAAACCTGCTTCATGAAACAGACCCCAGAAGTTTCACTGTGAAAATAATTTTTTTCCCCCACATTTTCAAACTTTAAATTTGCAAAATCGAATCTTCATCTCCTGGTTGAATAAATGAAGTGATGTATAAACGTTCATTGGAGGGAGCAGGATTTTTCTGATTCATCCTCCATGTGCAGGAAACCCCTCCATGACCCTCTGAGCAGATGTTTCCTCCTCCTGTTGTTGTTCTGAGCTTCTTCCTTCAGTCAGCGTCGGCCACAGTCCACAGCTTTATTAACAGTGTTTTTAAAAAAGGAACTCAGGTGGATCCAAGAATAATCACTTCTGTTACACAACACCAGAACGGGATGTCACCATCTGCTGTCCTACAATCTGTGGAGGACTTTTACTGTTTCACACTGCAGGAAGTTTTATTTCAGAGACAGAAGGCTGGTCACCGGCTCCAGAAACGTTTCAGAAAGGTCCAGATGAGACGAAGGAAAGCTTTGGGTGACAAAAACCAGAAACCAGAAACCAGAGCCAGAGCTGAATTTCAGGAATTCTATCACGCTGCTGAAGCAAACAAAAGTGGAAAAAGTAGATTTAAGGAGAGTTTGAAAGAAATCTCACTAATCTTTGTGCTTCGGTGACGGCAGTTTACTGGATTCCATCAACTTTTAATTTATCATTGTCCCTTTAAACCAGGGGAGTCAAACTCATCTTAGTCCAGGTTCCACATCCAGCCCAGCAGTAAAACCAGTAAAACCAGTAGAAACACAGCATCATAACCTCTAAATAACCACATCTCCTAGTGCAGAAATGTTCACATTTAAGGAATTATCTTTTTACTAAACATCATGAACAAGCTGAAGTTTATCAAGCATGAGTTCAGTTCCATCAGCATTCATCCTCAGTTCATCATTTCCACATTACAACTTCCAGATCACAGTTTATCCGCAAAAAAAGCCACAAAACTTTTAGTCCCAGCGATCTGGAACTGAATGATAGGATTTTACTTTGTGATTCAAACCACAAAAATCAGACAAAAAGAGGGAAAAAATTATTTTAAAAAAGACACAAAATGACAAGAAATGAGAAACAAAACAAAAAGGCAAAAAATTAGACAAAAATTACAAAGCAACAGAAAAATGGACAAATGAGAAAAACAAGACAAAACAGCACAAATGATTTTAAAAATGACAAAAGCAAGAGACAAACGACAAAAAAGAGACAAACAGAAGTGAGAAAAATAAAATGACAAAAATGATAAACAAAACAAGAAAAAGACAAAAAAACACAAGCGAGACAAAAAGGAAACAAAAGCACAAAAA
Organism: Acanthochromis polyacanthus; assembly: GCF_021347895.1. Taxonomy (NCBI): domain Eukaryota; kingdom Metazoa; phylum Chordata; class Actinopteri; family Pomacentridae; genus Acanthochromis; species Acanthochromis polyacanthus. Next base: position 2,252,396 of record NC_067116.1, read on the forward strand.
CATGAAAGAAATGACAAAAGTCAGACAACAAACAACAAAAATGAGACACAAAACGACAACAACAATCTACTATTTTACTTTCTGATCCAAACAACTTGTCATGTTCTAGAAATGATTTTAAATTTATAGTTTTACTAATTTACAATCTGCAGTTAATGTCTTCTCTGTAATTTTTCCACTGTGAGGGCCGGATTGGACCCTATGGAGGACCACTTTTGGACCACGGGCCTCATGGTGGACACCCCTGATCTAAACCGATGTTCTAATTTCAGTAAAAATTATGCATCTACTTTCCACGTTTCTACAAAAGTTCCCTGCTATGATTCAGATGCTAGTTTCTTGCAGTTTATCTACAGAGTAAAGAACAGCAACTCATGACACTTTGCTGGTGTTTGTCACCATCAAGAACCAAAAGCTTGTTGAAGAACATCAGTCAGGACGATATGAGAACTTCTCCAAGTTCCTGAATGAGACTGAGGGAGGCCACCAAGATACTTTTAACTCATCACCAGTCAAAGCTTTATGGAGACAAAGAGAAAGACCATGATATGAAGCACGGTGGAGGCAGCATCATGATGAAGCATGGTGGAGGCAGCATCATGATGAAGCATGGTGGAGGCAGCATCATGATATGAAGCATGGTGGAGGCAGCATCATGATGAAGCATGGTGGAGGCAGCATCATGATGTGAAGCATGGTGGAGGCAGCATCATGATATGAAGCATGGTGGAGGCAGCATCATGATGAAGCATGGTGGAGGCAGCATCATGATGAAGCATGGTGGAGGCAGCATCATGATATGAAGCATGGTGGAGGCAGCATCATGATGAAACATGGTGGAGGCAGCATCATGATGTGAAGCACGGTGGAGGCAGCATCATGATGAAGCACGGTGGAGGCAGCATCATGGTGTGAAGCACGGTGGAGGCAGCATCATGATGTGAAGCACGGTGGAGGCAGCATCATGATGAAGCACGGTGGAGGCAGCATCATGGTGTGAAGCACGGTGGAGGCAGCATCATGATGAAACATGGTGGAGGCAGCATCATGATGAAGCATGGTGGAGGCAGCATCATGATGAAGCACGGTGGAGGCAGCATCATGATGAAGCATGGTGGAGGCAGCATCATGATGTGAAGCATGGTGGAGACAGCATCATGGTGTGAAGCACGGTGGAGGCAGCATCATGATGAAACATGGTGGAGGCAGCATCATGATGAAGCATGGTGGAGGCAGCATCATGATGAAGCACGGTGGAGGCAGCATCATGATGAAGCATGGTGGAGGCAGCATCATGATGAAGCACGGTGGAGGCAGCATCATGATGAAGCATGGTGGAGGCAGCATCATGATGTTCCTCAGCAGCAGGTCCTGGAAGGCTGGTAAAGGTAGAGTTGAAATGAAATCCTGGAGAACCTGATGAGACGTGGAGAAGATCAGTTTTCCATCCAGACGATGAGTAGAAGTAGACAAAGATCCTCAGAGATGTTTGAAGACAACAAGGAGGAAGTTCTGGAGGAGTCAGAGTCCAGACCTCCATCCAGCTGAGAACTAGAAAAGTTCTGTTGTTCAGGATCTCTGAGGAACCTGACAGAGTTGAACAGCTTATTAAGAAGAAGAAGGAGAAACTTCAGATGTTCAGACTGATGGAGACCAACAGGACCAATGATGGACCTGAAGGTTCTTCTCCTGATGGAATCACTGGTTTTATGTTGTATATTTTTATTCGTTTGTTTACATGTTGACATTGAAATCTTTTTGGTAAATTCCACTAAAAATGTAAACTCTATTGAACAGAACTGCAGCAGCAGGAAGCATCTGACTCAGGTTCTTTGTCTGTTGAACCTCTACGTCTCCTCTGACTCTCTAAATGTCCTCCCAGCTCTGATCGGTCAGAAGACAAAGACGTCATCGCAGCGGTCAGCTTCAGGTCAGAAACTACGTCTGCTGAGTTAATGTCAGGCTGCCCCAGTTAGCAGCGTTCAGCGTTATTGAATCCAGAGCAGATTACCTGGGGTCAAACACGAGGAAACAAACCTGAGAACAGAGGAATAATCCACCGCTTCCTCTCAGTCTGTTGGACTCCTGCAGTCACAAATGTGCCGGTAAATAAGAAATAATCACACGCTGACACATTTCTGTCCTCAGCCTTCATTCTTCAGCAGATGTAGGTCATCACTTTGACTCTCTGCAGAAATCTTATTAATAGACAACATTTTACATGTTCTGTTGTCAGAAAGAGAAAGGAGGAAGCTGATCAAACTTGCATCGATGAGGACATTTGAGCCACAATAATAAAACCACCTGCCTCATGTTTTAACGTTCCCCTCATTACCACCAAACCAGAAGACCTCAGACTTGTTCTGATTATCATCAATGAGCCTTTCAACACCATTAGCTAACACAATGTAGCATTAGAAGACAGGAGTGATGGTTGCTGGAAATGTTCCTCTGTACCCCTATGGAGATATTCCATTAAAAATCAGCTGTTTACAGCTAGAACAGTCATTTACCACATTAACAATGTCTACACTGGATTTATCATTCATTTAATGTGATCTTCATTGAACAAAATGGATTTTCTTTCAAAAATAAGGGCATTTCCACGTGATTCCAGACATTTGAACTATGGTTTATGAGATTTTTGTTTATTTCATGTCCCAAAGCACTGAAATGTAAAGAAAAAGGGGATGGGGAATAGCCTAGCCGCGCTACACCCATGTTCTGACGGCACAAGGGTCTAGGACAACCCAGTCTCACATCAAATTGTGACATAGTCACGTTTGTCCACAATGCAAAACGTTACAATCTCACAATTTGGCCCTGAAAATTGTGAGATGCTCACGTTTTTTCCCGCAATTCTTTTCTATGGGTCTGACGAAGGGTCACGTGACTGCTTGCTGCAGGCTTCTCAAAATGAAAACATGGCGGCTATTCCTTTTATTTTCCGTGGAAATGCATTATTTTAAGATAGTTTGGACAGATAAAAACATTTTGATGACATTTTTAGCGAGAAATATATATAACACTTTCACATTAACCATTCAGTTATTGGAAATTATCTTTGGTTTGGTTTGTTTTTACGCTGAATTTCACTTCACGGCATTAAATTGTGACAGTGTCACATTTTGTACGTTATGTTGGTTGATTAGGACGCTGCCAAAAACGAAAACAAGCGGTGTGTTTATTTTTGTATTGTTGCATTGTGTAATTTTTTGAGTTGTTAAAACATTTATGTAACTCTTGGTGATTACTGCTAGTTACTGAGATGTCTTCCCCGGCCGTTCATTAGTTGACGCGCTTCGCTCCCTTGTTAACAAGTTGCATTTCAATGATCCACAAGTCGCTCGTTGTCAATGCAAACAACCGTATTTATTTCCATGAACGTGCTTTTACCGCAATCATTTGTTGAGCTCATCCATACACCAGTCAGCGCACAGCGATCTAAAAACTTTATTCCTGCCCACAACAAGATCCCCCTCTCTTTCTTTAGCCCGTGGAAGCGTCCATAGCAACCACCATAGCAACGGTGGGAAACGTAACAATTCCACTCCGAGACGTGAAAGATTCATCGTCATAACAAACCAGAGATCACACACAAGAACTGAACGAATACTGTGAAATTAAAATGTATATTTTTTTGGTGTCGCTGTAATGCCTGAGGCTTTGCTGCTGTCCGCTTTCTGACCGTGGTCGGCAAAACACGGGAGAACGACGTGCAGAACCTGCTGCACCTTTCTTCTTCGGTGGTGTCTGTGTAAAACAATGTCCAACATGCAAACAGCACACCTAGCGCCATGAAGCACAAAATGCAGGTGTAAATCAATGACATCTTACAATTACAATGTCCTGTCTTTTAACTAATAAAGACACATATATAAAGAACTTTACATCAGTTTGTTTGTTTGTTTGTTTGTTTGTTTGTTTGTTTGTTTGTTTGTTTTATTAAAATCCCCTATCAGCTTTTGCAAAGCAGCAGCTATTCTTCCTGGAGTCTTCATAATTTCATTTGTGACAACACCAAAAAGCAACATGTACACAAAATGCATACAAATCAAATTACAAAATACATAAACAATGCATACAAAAATACACGTATACAATACAAATAACATACATATACAAAACCTGTCCTAACCAAAAGCATACAACACATAATACTCCCACCTTGAATTATAAAAATAAACTTTTCTTCTTCAAAGATACCATGACCTAACAGTAATAATTAAAGAATAATCTACCTCAGAAACCAACCATAACATAAATCACATAAACAGTGACATTACAGTCACTACATTTAAGTTTAAGATTTAATTTAATGAATGATTGTATTTTACAAATTTCTATTCCCAAGCAACCCAGTAAACTAATAACTAAAATGTTGTGCTACGTAATGCTCTTTTAGTTTTATTTTAAAGTTTTCAATATTCCCCGTTTTTGAGAAAATCCGGATGTTATCGCTCGCTCCCGACTAAAGCATCATTTTTTTTAATATTTTGGATTTCGATTAATTAGACAATGAACAAATTGACGTAATTTCCTGGTGGGTGTGTTTATGCAGCCTATTAAATACTTTTTTCCCCATGAAATAAAGTACAATCCATACATCATGGTCCAGTGTACATTGTTTGTTTTGTTCACTGACATAGTGCAATAAAGTTTTGTTTTTTAAACCATCCAGTACCGTGATGAATATTGAATGAATATGGCATCTCGTTTACATCTCTAATTAAGGAGCAAGAAATTTACTGACGTTGATTTATGATTCAAGACAAGCAGAGGACACACTGTGTGCCCCTTTAATGTCCAAAAGGCCAATTAAGGTCAAAATCTCACAGATTCTTTGACCGATTTGGACCAACCTGCACATGTTTCATATTGGGTCCTAAAGCAATACTGGTGTACGTTTTCAGACCACCAGGACCTACAACGGCAAAATAGGAGCAAAAAAGACACTGGAACAGGGGCCTTTGTTAAAATGAATGAGAAACAGTGTGAGAACATCAATCAAAGTGCACCAAAGAGCATAAAGTCATAGGACAGGGTGTGCTGAATGCTCTGGGAGCAAGTCTGCAGTGAAAACACCTTTGAAGGGGTCAAGGGTCACTAAATCTGAAGACTTCAAATGAAGGAGACATTTTGTGCAACAAGTATCATAAAAGTCATTCCCAGTGGAATTCAAGTCTGATATTGTGTGGGACTATTCAGAGCAGTCACATGAAGCACTGTATCTGTTTTCAAGGGTCTAGGCCCACGGGAACCTGCTTTTTTCAGCAGTGAGGCCTACTAGTAGTGATGAAGCCTGAGGCCTTCAAACATGTAAAAATCATTCCTGCTCGGTCATTTTTGGGTCTAGTGACACCAAATCGGACACACTCCTACTAGACCACCCCCTGACCTTGCATATTTTTTTTCAGAGAGTTAGCTCAAAAGGGGCCCGAGCACGGCCCTGTTTCTGACTCTACGGTTAACCCTTTCGTGTCCAAATGCTTCAAAACAAGCTAAAAAGGTCAAAATCTCACACATTCCTTAACCAATTTGGACCAAACTGCACAGGTTCTAGATATAGAGGCTAATGTGAATGCTCATGCACGTTTCAGACCTCCAGGGGCCCTGAAGAAGGAATGAGGGCCAAAAAAAAAACCAAAGTGCATTTTTTCAGTTAATATCATTACTGCTCTCCTCATTATTACGAAATATACATACTCTTTATATATGAGGAACCATAAACACGCTAAAGACACAATAAAGTAGCCAAAAAAAGGTAATGAATAAAGTTTCACACAAACAGACATAAGTTTTGTGTGTGTGGGCAAAGTGTTCTTTTCAGAGTCGGTCAGCGCAGCACAGTGAGGTGCACCAAAGAAAATTAATGATAAAATGATGACGAAATGCTGAGATGTTATGATGAATAAAACAAAGATTTTTCAGTGATGGAATATTCTTTTCCACTTGTACAATGACTGCAAGGAAATTGTGCTGCAACCAAACAGCAAACTCTTTGAATGAACAATAAAGGCAACATGGAAATGCAGAAAATTACAGTTTGTCAAACGTCTGCTTGAAGCTGCTTCAAAAACGAGTTAATCTCAATGGATCCCTGCGTTAAAATGTCCAAGTTTACAGCAGTCTTTTTTGCTCCTATTTTGCCGTTGTAGGTCCTGGTGGTCTGAAACCATACACCAGTATTTGTTTAGGACCCAATATCAAGTATGTGCAGGTTGGTCCAAATCGGTCAAAGAATCTGTGAGATTTTGACCTTAATTGGCCTTTTGGACATTAAAGGGACACACTTCCAAACTTCAACATGGTACCATCTGGCCCCCTGTTGACCTAGGAAGCTGATATTGTGTATACAGACTCACAGGAGGCCCTAGTACTTGTGGTTAAAATTTCGTCCCGTTCGGGTAAAAAATGAGGGTGAGGGTCTAATTCCACTGGCAGAAGGCTCTCAGGGTCAATGAGTCTAACAAGACCTGATTTTCCAACATGAACACTTGGTCAGATTTTTCTACTGGGACCCTGGGGCTGATCTTTTACTATGTTATACTCGGCGATATTTGGAGCTGAACTGTGGTGGTTTGGTGTCTCTGTGACCTTCCTGTGACCCCTGGCGCAGGGTCAAAATGTCACATTTTTGGACATTGAAGCCCCATAAATTAGTAATTTTTGCATCAAATGAGCTGAAACTTTTAGGGGTGATTTAGGTGACCTTGGTGAACAATTGATTTGAAGCACAAGTCTCTAGGTTGTTCCTGGAGCTACTTCCGGTTTGGGAGGGGCTAGCAAAACAGTTCCAGTGGATTTAGTTTTTAGATGTTTCAGAGGTACCAGATACCAGGTTTCAGCTCTCTGAGTGTAACAGAAGAGAAATGAGAGCAAAAGAGGGACAACTATTGAAAAACATGTTTTTTGCCCCTCATTCCTTCTTCAGGGCCCCTGGAGGTCTGAAACGTGCATGAGCGTTCACATTAGCCTCTATATCTAGAACCTGTGCAGTTTGGTCCAAATTGGTTAAGGAATGTGTGAGATTTTGACCTTTTTAGCTTGTTTTGAAGCATTTGGACATGAAAGGGTTAACCGTAGAGTCAGAAACAGGGCCGTGCTCGGGCCCCTTTTGAGCTAACTCTCTGAAAAAAAATATGCAAGGTCAGGGGGTGGTCTAGTAGAAGCGTGTCCGATTTGGTGTCACTAGACCCAAAAATGACCGAGCAGGAATGATTTTTACATGTTTGAAGGCCTCAGGCTTCATCACTACTAGTAGGCCTCACTGCTGAAAAAAGCAGGTTCCCGTGGGCCTAGACCCTTGAAAACAGATACAGTGCTTCATGTGACTGCTCTGAATAGTCCCACACAATATCAGACTTGAATTCCACTGGGAATGACTTTTATGATACTTGTTGCACAAAATGTCTCCTTTATTTGAAGTCTTCAGATTTAGTGACCCTTGACCCCTTCAAAGGTGTTTTCACTGCAGACTTGCTCCCAGAGCATTCAGCACACCCTGTTCTATGACTTTATGCTCTTTGGTGCACTTTGATTGATGTTCTCACACTGTTTCTCATTCATTTTAACAAAGGCCCCTGTTCCAGTGTCTTTTTTGCTCCTATTTTGCCGTTGTAGGTCCTGGTGGTCTGAAAACGTACACCAGCATTGCTTTAGGACCCAATATGAAACATGTGCAGGTTGGTCCAAATTGGTCAAAGAATCTGTGAGATTTTGACCTTAATTGGCCTTTTGGACATTAAAGGGGCACACAGTGTGTCCTCTGCTTGTCTTGAATCATAAATCAACGTCAGTAAATTTCTTGCTCCTTAATAAGAGATGTAAACGAGATGCCATATTCATTCAATATTCATCACGGTACTGGATGGTTTAAAAAACAAAACTTTATTGCACTATGTCAGTGAACAAAACAAACAATGAACACTGGACCATGATGTATGGATTGTACTTTATTTCATGGGGAAAAAAGTGTTTAATAGGCTGCATAAACACACCCACCAGGAAATTACGTCAATTTGTTCATTGTCTAATTAATTGAAATCCAAAATATAAAAAAAAAATGATGCTTTAGTCGGGAGCGAGTGATAACATCCGGATTTTCTCAAAAATGGGGAATATTGAAAACTTTAGGTTTTGTATATGTATGTTATTTGTATTGTATACGTGTATTTTTGTATGTATTGTTTATGTATTTTGTAATTTGATTTGTATGTATTTTGTGTACATGTTGCTTTTTGGTGTTGTCACAAATGAAATTATGAAGACTCCAGGAAGAATAGCTGCTGCTTTGCAAAAGCTGATAAGGGATCTTAATAAAACAAACAAACAAACTGATGTAAAGTTCTTTATATATGTGTCTTTATTAGTTAAAAGACAGGACATTGTAATTGTAAGATGTCATTGATTTACACCTGCATTTTGTGCTTCATGGCGCTAGGTGTGCTGTTTGCATGTTGGACATTGTTTTACACAGACACCACCGAAGAAGAAAGGTGCAGCAGGTTCTGCACGTCGTTCTCCCGTGTTTTGCCGACCACGGTCAGAAAGCGGACAGCAGCAAAGCCTCAGGCATTACAGCGACACCAAAAAATATACATTTTAATTTCACAGTATTCGTTCAGTTCTTGTGTGTGATCTCTGGTTTGTTATGACGATGAATCTTTCACGTCTCGGAGTGGAATTGTTACGTTTCCCACCGTTGCTATGGTGGTTGCTATGGACGCTTCCACGGGCTAAAGAAAGAGAGGGGGATCTTGTTGTGGGCAGGAATAAAGTTTTTAGATCGCTGTGCGCTGACTGGTGTATGGATGAGCTCAACAAATGATTGCGGTAAAAGCACGTTCATGGAAATAAATACGGTTGTTTGCATTGACAACGAGCGACTTGTGGATCATTGAAATGCAACTTGTTAACAAGGGAGCGAAGCGCGTCAACTAATGAAAGGCCGGGGAAGACATCTCAGTAACTAGCAGTAATCACCAAGACTTACATAAATGATTTAACAACTCAAAAAATTACACAATGCAACAATACAAAAATAAACACACCGCTTGTTTTCGTTTTTGGCAGCGTCCTAATCAACCAACATAACGTACAAAATGTGACACTGTCACAATTTAATGCCGTGAAGTGAAATTCAGCGTAAAAACAAACCAAACCAAAGATAATTTCCAATAACTGAATGGTTAATGTGAAAGTGTTATATATATTTCTCGCTAAAAATGTCATCAAAATGTTTTTATCTGTCCAAACTATCTTAAAATAATGCATTTTCCACGGAAAATAAAAGGAATAGCCGCCATGTTTTCATTTTGAGAAGCCTGCAGCAAGCAGTCACGTGACCCTTCGTCAGACCCATAGAAAAGAATTGCGGGAAAAAACGTGAGCATCTCACAATTTTCAGGGCCAAATTGTGAGATTGTAACGTTTTGCATTGTGGACAAACGTGACTATGTCACAATTTGATGTGAGACTGGGTTGTCTAGGAACGCTCGACAGGGAGGGAGGCGGGCTAAAAGGTTGTCTTTCAAATCACTCTGCAGCAACTGGGTAGGTATACAACCAATCAGTGCAACGAATAGGCTGACGTAGTTCCTAGAGTGCCGGATTGTGGCTAAGTCCCATTAGCTTCCCAACCAGCGGAGCCAACTGGTATATTAAGGATTTGCTATATCCCGTCGGCATAAGTCCAAATACGTCTTTCTTCTCAATGAAACACTTCAGTGGCGTCCTTTGTTTATCTTTCAAGTTGAATTTTAGCTTCAAATCTTTAAGGGCTGTGGCCAAAGCCGAGTCCAAAGATAACTGTTTATTGTGCGCCGGTTGTTTCTGTCAGAATCGTCGCGCCTCTGTCGTCACTTCGTTACGCCCGCCTTCTGACTCTACACTTCATGGTGATTGGTCCGGCCAGTTTTAGGAGAATCCAGCCTCAAGCCTTATGGAGGGTAACTAGACCCACCCTGGCAGAGAATTAAATTCGTTGCCAGGGTGGGTTGTCTAGCACGGCTAGGCTAGATGGGGAATGAAATGAGCAAATAAATGATTTTAACCCAGGAGGTAGACTCTGTAAACTACACATGGAAACGAGAAGAATCTAGATTTCTAGCATGAAAACAAATGTGGAAAGGATTGGAAAGCTTCACTGTGAACACTACAGAGGGCGTCTGAACAAGAAGTTGCAGAGACACTGGAGCTTTTAACATTAATAATAATTATGCCTTTAATTTATAATGCGCTTTACATATAAACTCTCAACGTGCTACAAAAAACATTTAAAGAAACATATCAGAAACTTTTCTACTGAGGAGGATGATTAGTGGATGAAGAACAGCTGGATGATTACTGAACGGAGATCAGCTGAGTCAGAGACGAGACAGAGGATAGAAATACACAGAAATACAAAGAAATAAAAGGAAGACAACAAAAATACACAGAAATACACAGAAATACAACAGAAATATACAGAAATACAACAAAAATACAACAAAAGTACACAGAAATACAACAGAAATACAAAGAAATAAAAGGCAGACAACAAAATACACAGAAATACACAGAAATACAACAGAAATATACAGAAATACAACAAAAATACAACAAAAGTACACAGAAATACAACAGAAATACGGGCTGCACAGTTGCGTAGTGGTTAGCACTTTGCCCTTGCAGCAAGAAGATCCCCAGTTCAAATCCCGGCCTGGGATCTTTCTGCATGGAGTTTGCATGTTCTCCCTGTGCATGCGTGGGTTTTCTCCGGGTACTCCGGCTTCCTCCCACAGTCCAAAAACATGCTGAGGTTAATTGGTTACTCTAAATTGACCGTAGGTGTGAATGTGAGTGTGATTGTGTGTCTGTATATGTAGCCCTGTGACAGACTGGTGACCTGTCCAGGGTGTCCCCTGCCTTCACCTGAGTCAGCTGGGATAGACTCCAGCACCCCCCATGACCCTAGTGAGGATAAAACGGTGTATAGAGGATGGATGGATGGACAACAGAAATACACAGAAATGCACAGAAATACAAAGAAATACAACAAAAATACACAGAAATACACAAAAATACACAGAAATACAACTATATCTGTGAGTCTCTGTCTTTAGACTTTAATGACATTTTGATTTTGACTGAAACCTCCAACACTGATCAGTCCTCCTAATACTGACGCTTAAAGTTGGTTCTAGAGAAAATGAACAAAATACAGATTCAGTGTTCAGACTGAGACACCTGGATGGATGTAAAACTGATTTTTGATTGAGTTTTTATTGTTTTCTGTCACATTTTTTGGAATTTGTTGTCTCCGTCGTGTTGCTTGTCTCATTATTTTGTCTCTTTTTGTTTGTTTGTTTCATGTCTCTATTTTATCTCGTTTGTGTGGTTTTTGTTCTTATTTTTGTCATTTTGTCTCTTATCTTCCATTTATGTCGTGTCCTTTTCATAACCTTATATCTGCTTTCTGTGGTTTTCAGCCTCATTCAATGCATTTTAGAACATAAACCAGAGTTAGTGTCAGTGGTGTCAGTTTACCAAAAGTACACAAAAACTGTCTAAAATTTCTCAGTATGTCTCAATAAGTGGCTCTAAAACTGTTTCAAATGACAAAAGATGTCCAAAGTTAAAGAAATGCCCCCCCCCCAAAAAAAAATCTAATTGGCTCAGTAGTTCCCCAGAATTACTGAAAAAATTGTCCAAATTTCAATCAATGTTTAGACGGATGGATTTAAACTGATCTGATGTCAGTTTTTTACCAGAACCAGAAATCCACACCAGGGGCAGCATAGCTCAGTGGGTAGAGTGGCCGTCTTGTGACTGGAAGGTTGCTGGTTCAATCCTTGGCCCGTTGAGCTCATGTTGAGGTGTCCCTGAGCAAGACACTGAATAATTGCTCCTGGTGGGTTGTGGTTAGCAACTTGCATGGCAGCTTCCACCATCAGTGTGTGAATGGGTGAATGTGATGTATCATGTAAAGCACTATATAAATACTACCATTTGATAACTCAGATGTGTCTGTCTGTTAAACTGATGAAATTACTCAAACAAATATCTGAAATCTTGTCCATAATTATTCCAAATTTGGCCAGAAACTCTCCAAACTGACCCACATCTTGTGATAAGCAATTTGTTCATCAGACATGATGCAACGTTTGGATGTCAAACATTGAACATCATCACAAACACACAATCCTCACTGAAGCACGGTGGTGGCAGCATCAATTCAATTCAATTCAATTCAATTCAATTTTATTTATATAGCGTCAATTACAGTCAAATCGTCTCAAGACGCTTTACAGAACCCATATGCCTGACCCCCAGAGCAAGCCCAAAGGCGACAGTGGCAAGGAAAAACACCCTTTTAACAGGGAAGAAACCTCGAGCAGAACCCGGCTCTAAATAGGGGGGACCCATCTGCCTGCTGGCCGGGCGGGTTGAGAAGGACAGAAGAGGGCAAGGGGGAGGGATGGGAGAAGAGGGAGGGGTGAGAAAGCAAGGAAAACACAACACACATTTGAATACATGCATGACAGGATATGTGACACAGACAAAGTATAAGCTAACATTGAAAACTGACTCATAGTTTACTCTTATGATGTACGGCTCTGACATTAAACATACTCCATATATAGCTAGCAGTAAAATTCAAACAGTATGTAAGTTAGCATAACAGTATATTGAAGGCGATGCAGAGTTGACTCGTGGAAAAAGGGAATCGGAAGCAGAGGGCTGGTGGAAGGTCAGTAGCAGCATCCCACAGTGGACATGGTGGAGACTGGACCAGCTGGTGGAACATCAACCGCAGATCTGAAGCATCCAGCTCTGGGACCAGGGACACTCGGAGAAATAGCACAGGGGGAAACAGAGTGAATGTACTGCAATAACGGTATACATATTAAATGTAAAGGTAGATAGAGAAGGGCTCAGTGCGTCAAGAAAAGTCCCCCAGCAGCCTAGGCCTATAGCAGCATGACTAGAGGCAGAACGAAGGGACGTCCAAGAAGGAGTCAGCTGTACAATGAAGACACAAGCCGAACCTCTGTGGGTCACCCAGTCAGCCCCAACTATAAGATTTGTCAAAAAGGAACGCTTTAAGCCTGGTCTTAAAAATAGAGAGGGTGTCTGCCTCCCGAACCCAAACTGGGAGCAGGTTCCACAGGAGAGGCGCCTGATAACTGAAGGCTCTGCCTCCCATTCTACTTTTAGAAATTCTAGGAACAACAAGTAAGCCTGCAGTTTGAGAGCGAAGAGTTCTACTAGGATAATAAGGTACTATCAGATCTTTAAGATATGATGGAGATTGGTTATTAAGAGCTTTATATGTCAGAAGAAGGATTTTAAATTCTATTCTGGATTTAACAGGAAGCCAGTGAAGAGAAGCAAGTATAGGGGAAATATGATCTCTTTTGCTAACTCCTGTCAGTACTCTCGCAGCAGCGTTTTGGATCAACTGTAGATGTTTGAGAGAGCTATTTGGACAACCCGATAATAAGGAATTGCAATAGTCAAGCCTGGAAGTAACAAAAGCATGGACTAATTTTTCTGCATCACTCTGAGACAGAATGTTCCTGATTTTTACAATATTACGCAGGTGAAAAAAGGAAGTCCTACAGACTTGCTTTATGTGTGAGTTAAAGGACATGTCCTGGTCAAAAATAACTCCAAGATTCCTCACAGTAGTACTGGAGGTCAACGTGATGCCATCCAGAGTAACTATTTGCTTTGAAAGCGAGTTTCTAAGATGTTTGGGGCCAAATACAATGACTTCAGTTTTGTCTGAATTTAGCAGTAGGAAGTTAAAAGTCATCCAGGTTTTAATGTCCTTAAGACAATCTTGCAGTCTAGCTAACTGATCAGTTTCATCTGGCTTCATAGATAAATACAATTGTGTGTCATCTGCATAACAATGGAAGTTAATACAATGCTTCCTAATAATATTGCCTAAAGGAAGCATGTATAATGTGAAAAGTATCGGTCCTAAGACAGAACCCTGAGGAACTCCGTGATTAACTTTAGTCTGCTCAGAAGAGTTATTGTTGACATGCACAAACTGGAACCTATCTGATAAGTAGGATTTAAACCAGTCCAGTGCTGTCCCTTTAATGCCAATTGAATATTCTAGACGCTGTAATAAAATTTTGTGGTCGATTGTGTCAAACGCTGCACTAAGATCTAACAAAACAAGTATAGAGACTAGTCCATTATCTGATGCTATGAGAAGGTCATTAGTAACTTTCACTAGAGCTGTTTCTGTGCTATGATGCACTCTGAAGCCTGACTGAAACATTTCAAACAAATTATTCCTTTGTAGGTGTTCACACAATTGATTTGCAACTGATTGCTGCCATCATGATGTGAAGCATGGTGGAGGCAGTAGAAGTAATAGCAGCAGTAATGTGGTTATCATTAGCTTGCTTCAATGGTAGTGATAGCAGCAGTAATGTTGCTAATGTTAGCTTTGGTGTTTTCATGTTTCCTTCTGTTAGCATCTGTTAGCTTCTCTCCTGCTCGCTTTGCTCATTAAACTACATTTTAATTTAGCTGAACTACAATAAAGCTGCTCTCATTTCCAGATGTTTCTGTTGTCAGACAGCAGAACAAGGATGAAACAGAGACACTCATCCAGACCACATGCTAACATACTAACATGCTAACCAGCAGTAGCTTCATTTAAATACTGATTTCATAGCGTCATCTGACAACAAACACAGCCGTTAAAAACATTCACACAGATTTACTGGAAAATGATCCTCAGAGAGAAAATTAGAAGATGTAAAGTCTCATTCATCTGTCAGACAGAGAGAGTCTTCTTCCTGAAGGGGGCGGGGCCAGTAGCAGCCCATTTAAAGCGACAGGCACTGAAACAGTTTAGAACAGAAATTAAACCAGATTTTACAGTCATGGAGGAAGCTTTGTGGTGTTCTGAACCAAAATATTTAAAGACACATTCTGAAAACATTTGTCTTATCTGGCAGCTTTCTTTATTATTTTTAAAATCCAGATTTTAACATAAATTAACAATTGTCTGTTGTGTATTTGTGTCTCATGCTTGGATCGGAGGTTTCATGTCTTCACCTCTTGGTTCTTCAACTGTTTGGGTTCAGAATAGCTGCTTCTGGTTCCTTATGTCTGAATTCTTGCTTGTGTTGTACGTCGCTTTGGACAAAAGCGTCTGCTAAATGAAATTGTAGAAATGTAGATTGTGAATGGATTCTGTTTGGAGGATTTTATTGTCGTCACTTCACCGTTTGTGTTGTTCTGCAGCGATGAGCTCAGATGTCTGGATGCCAAACATAAGTTCTGCACAGATGACTGAACCCTCATAAAATATTTCTGAACTGGACTATCTCCTGCAGCGGGTAGCGGTGTCACTTTATTTCCAAGCAGCGATCATTTCTGGTGAGGCTGTAAAGGTCAGAGTCATATATCTGAAGACCAGCTGAGCTGCAGATAAACTCAGGTTGTCCTTAATAATGTCCTCCAAGTCCACAGCAGAAACCCTCCTTCAGATTGTTAATCAGTTAACAGAAAACTGATCTAATTAAAGGAACCTCTGACAGATTCTTTGCTTTTGGCAAAATGTCAGTTTGCTGTTTTAGTTTTTGTCAGGAGGAGGAATCATCCTGCCACAGCTGCTCATTTCAGGCAGTTTTCTGACTATTTCTGCTTCCTGTCTCGAAAAATCCCTTAAGTGGTAGTAATGGTAATGTGGCTAACGTTAGCTTTGAGGGTAGTAATAGTAATGTGGCTAACGTTAGCTTTGAGGGTAGTAGCAGTAATGTGGCTAATGTTAACTTTGATGGTGGTAGTAGTAATGTGGCTAATGTTAGCTTTGATGGTAGTAGCAGTAATGTGGCTAATGTTAGCTTCGGTGGTAGTAGTAGTAATGTGGCTAACGGTAGCTTTGATGGTAGTAGTAGTAATGTGGCTAATGTTAGCTTTGATGGTAGTAGTAGTAATGTGGCTACTGTTGGCTTTGATGGTAGTAGTAGTAATGTGGCTAATGTTAGCTTTGATGGTAGTAGTAGTAATGTGGCTAATGTTAGCTTTGGTGGTAGTAGTAGTAATGTGGCTAACGGTAGCTTTGGTGGTAGTTGTAGTAGTAATGTGGCTAATGTTAACTTTGGTGGTAGTAGTAGTAATGTGGCTAACGGTAGCTTTGATGGTAGTAGTAGTAATGTGGCTAACGGTAGCTTTGGTGGTAGTAGTAGTAGTAATGTGGCTAATGTTAGCTTTGGTGGTAGTAACAGTAATGTGGCTAATGTTAGCTTTGATGGTAGTAGTAGTAATGTGGCTAACGGTAGCTTTGGTGGTAGTAGTAGTAATGTGGCTAAAGTTAGCTTTGGTGGTAGTAGTAGTAATGTGGCTAATGTTAGCTTTGGTGGTAGTAGTAGTAATGTTGCTAATGTTAGCTTTGATGGTAGTAGCAGTAATGTGGCTAACGGTAGCTTTGGTGGTAGTAGTAGTAATGTGGCTAACGGTAGCTTTGGTGGTAGTAGCAGTAATGTGGCTCACGGTAGCTTTGGTGGTAGTAGCAGTAATGTGGCTTACGGTAGCTTTTTTGGTAGTAGTAGTAATGTGGCTAATGTTAGCTTTGGTGGTAGTAGTAGTAATGTGGCTAATGTTAACTTTGATGGTAGTAGTAGTAATGTGGCTAATGTTAGCTTTGGTGGTAGTAGCAGTAATGTGGCTAACAGTAGCTTTGGTGGTAGTAGTAGTAATGTGGCTAACGGTAGCTTTGGTGGTAGTAACAGTAATGTGGCTAACGGTAGCTTTGGTGGTAGTAGTAGTAATGTAGCTAATGGGAGCTTTGATGGTGGTAGTAGTAAGGTGGCTAAAGTTAGCTTTGATGGTAGTAATGTGACTAATGTAAGCTTTGATGGTGGTAGTAGTAGTAATGTGGCTAAAGTTAGCTTTGATGGTAGTAATGTGGCTAAAGTTAGCTTTGATGGTAGTAATGTGGCTAACGGTAGCTTTGGTGGTAGTAGTAGTAATGTGGCTAATGTTAGCTTTGATGGTAGTAGCAGTAATGTGGCTAACGGTAGCTTTGGTGGTAGTAGTAGTAATGTGGCTAACGGTAGCTTTGGTGGTAGTAGCAGTAATGTGGCTCACGGTAGCTTTGGTGGTAGTAGCAGTAATGTGGCTTACGGTAGCTTTTTTTGGTAGTAGTAGTAATGTGGCTAATGTTAGCTTTGGTGGTAGTAGTAGTAATGTGGCTAACTTTAACTTTGATGGTAGTAGTAGTAATGTGGCTAAAGTTAGCTTTGATGGTAGTAATGTGGCTAAAGTTAGCTTTGATGGTAGTAATGTGGCTAACGGTAGCTTTGGTGGTAGTAGTAGTAATGTGGCTAACGGTAGCTTTGGTGGTAGTAGTAGTAATGTGGCTAACGGTAGCTTTGGTGGTAGTAGTAGTAATGTGGCTAACGGTAACTTTGATGGTAGTAGTAGTAATGTGGCTAAAGTTAGCTTTGATGGTAGTAATGTGGCTAAAGTTAGCTTTGATGGTAGTAATGTGGCTAACGGTAGCTTTGGTGGTAGTAGTAGTAATGTGGCTAACGGTAACTTTGATGGTAGTAGTAGTAATGTGGCTAAAGTTAGCTTTGATGGTAGTAATGTGGCTAAAGTTAGCTTTGATGGTAGTAATGTGGCTAACGGTAGCTTTGGTGGTAGTAGTAGTAATGTGGCTAACGGTAGCTTTGGTGGTAGTAGTAGTAATGTGGCTACTGTAAAAACAAAAAACAAGCATTTTTGTTATTTTTCATTAGTATTTTGTTCATTTTCTGTGTGACTGTAAAATCACACTATTTTACTTTATTTAAATGCACTGCAGATGTTATTTTCACTGATATTTACTCTTATTTCCACTGGTCCACCTATCTTTAATATGTTTCTCCCAGTCTTGCTGTCGGTTTTCACAGTTTTTTTCATTGTTTTGTTCTTTTTACGGTGCAGGTTTAATACTCAGAGGGAACAAACTGTAATGAAGCCGGTCTCTGGATCGATGCTGGGACTCTCTGAGCGGTCTGATCAGCTCCTGCAGGATTTCAGGGAAGAACGAGGTCACCCTGCACATAAAAGCAGAAAAAAGAGCTCCAGTGGAGAGTTCCGGCTCCATCCATCCTCTCAGAGTTTGGCCTTTGGCAGATTTAGACCTCGCTGCTGTTCAAGGACCTGCTGGTTATGAAACAGGACGAGGCTCATGCGCTAATGTTGTGTATAAATAGAGGAGCTGCTGCTAGAAATTCATCATTTTATTCAGCACTAATGAACAGGAGGCCACGCAGCGTTTCTCCCTTCAGCTAATTACAGCCGACGGATGTTTCCTCAGAATAACAGCCGGCGTCCTTCACATGTTCAGAATCAGAATCAGAGAATTTATTGTCATTGCACACTTTAGTATACAACGAAATTACATTTGAGCTGCCCTGCCAATGGCAGCTCCGGCTGCTGCGTGTTCATGTGTAGATTTTCACACGCTTTGCTCTGATGAAACATCTGCAGGTGGTTTCCTCCTGAGCTGATCCTCTCTGGAGTTCTGGGTCATTTCAGAACTGAAGGACATTTAACGTCAAACAATCCACGTAGAAAATACATGCAGTTGTTGTTAGCATAACCTGTTGATGACATTTCTGTCGTGTCTCATTTTATTGTGTCTTTTTTTGTCATTTTCTGTCACATTTCTGTCGTTTTGTGTCTCGTTTTTGTCGTTTTGTTTCATTTGTCATTTTATGTCTCATTTTCTGCCTTTTGTGTCTTTTTATTGTCATTTTGTCTTGTTTTTTATTTTGTCTTGTTTTTGTCATTTTGTGTCTTGTTTCTGTTGTTTTGTGTCTTTTTATTGCCATTTTGACTTGTCATTTTATGTGTTGTTATTGTCATCTTGTGTCTTGTTTCTTCCGTTTTGTGTTTTGTTTTTGTTTTATGCATTTTTTGTCATTTTGTACTTTGTTTTTGTTGTGTTTTTATTTTGTGTCTCGTTTCTGTTGTTTTGTGTCTTATTTTTGTCGTTATGTGTCTCATTTCTTCTGTTTTGTTTTTGTTGTTTTGTTGTGTTTGTTGTTTTATGTTTTGTTTTCATCATGTCTCATTTCTTCTGTTTTGTTTTTGTTGTTTTGTTGTGTTTGTTGTTTTATGTTTTGTTTTCGTCATGTCTCATTTCTTCTGTTTTGTTTTTGTCGTTTTGCGTCTCATTTCTTCTGTTTTGTTTTTGTCGTTTTGCGTCTCATTTCTTCTGTTTTGTTTTTGTCGTTTTGTGTCTCATTTCTTCTGTTTTGTTTTGTCGTTTTGTGTCTCATTTGTTCTGTTTTGTTTTGTCGTTTTGTGTCTCATTTCTTGTTTTGTTTTTGTCGTTTTGTGTCTCATTTCTTCTGTTTTGTTTTTGTCGTTTTGCGTCTCATTTCTTCTGTTTTGTTTTTGTCGTTTTGTGTCTCATTTGTTCTGTTTTGTTTTCGTCGTTTTGTGTCTCATTTCTTGTTTTGTTTTTTGTCATTTTGTCTCATTTCTTCTGTTTTGTTTTTGTCGTTTTGTGTCTCATTTCTTCTGTTTTGTTTTTGTCGTTTTGTGTCTCATTTCTTCTGTTTTGTTTTTGTCGTTTTGTGTCTCATTTCTTCTGTTTTGTTT
The DNA here is from genome assembly GCF_021347895.1 of Acanthochromis polyacanthus. NCBI lineage: Eukaryota > Metazoa > Chordata > Actinopteri > Pomacentridae > Acanthochromis > Acanthochromis polyacanthus. Next base: position 2,272,010 of record NC_067116.1, read on the forward strand.
TTGTCATTTTGTCTCATTTCCTGTTTTGTTTTTGTCGTTTTGTGTCTCATTTCTTCTGTTTTGTTTTTGTCGTTTTGTATCTGATTTCTGTCATTTTGTGTCTTGTTTTTGTTGTTGTTTTTTTCTTTGTGTTGTCGTTTGTTTTGTCATTATCAAACCTCTTGTCCTCTGGTCCTGGTTTGGATCTCAGCTGAATGAAGCTGTGGAATAGTAAATGTCTGCGTTGTGAGATCATCCGCTGACATTCCAGCAGGGAGGGAAGCGTAGCGGCAGACCTTTAGAGGCGGCACGTTGCACCACCACTGATTCCATGCAGCTGATGGCCTTTTCACGTGGCAGGCCGTCTGCTGATGGAGGTGCTGGTGGAGGAAACAGGCTGGAGGCAGATTAGAGCTGCAGCATCAGGACCGATCTTTAAACCAGCAGCACTGACCAGTTTAATGTCTGGAACACACAGCCAAAACACAGAAAACCTGGCAGGAAAGGAGCCATGAAAATGAATAAACGGTGCACTACTGTAATGTTTAAAATCCATACAAAAATAACAAATATATCTTTCAAAATATGCTATTTCAACTGATTTAAATAGAGTAAAGATCTGTGGTATTTTAACTTCAAATGTTAAAAACAAACATTAATCACCATTTGGAAGTTAAAACAGAAAATATTTTTCAATCCTTAATATACATATTGATTTTTCTTTTAAAATAAGAACATATTTGCAGAAAAATAAGAAATTTTAACTCAAATTACAGAAAAAAAAGATTAAAAAAATTATTAAATGTTACTGTCAGAAAAAAGCCACAAAAACATCATAGTTTAGTATGTGGACAAAAATGTGGCTAATGTTAGCTTTGATGGTAGTAGTAGTACCGTATTTTCACGACTATAAGGCGCACATAAAAGTCTTAGATTTTCTTCAAATTGTGCGGCGCGCCCTATAGTGCAGTGCGTACTGTGTGTTGTTGTTGTAAGACGGACATAAACCAGGTGGTTTTTTCCACGCATCACCATCGCTGTTGATCTGTGACTCTATGCGTGCCCATCTCACAGCCGATGTGAAAAAACAAGTGAAGCAAATGAACTCTGAGCTTGCTGTCATTCCGGGAGGCCTGACAAAGGAACTCCAACCGCTGGACATCGGTGTGAACCGGCCGTTCAAAGTAAGGCTGCGAGCGGCGTGGGAGCGATGGATGACCGATGGAGACCACAGTTTCACTAAGAGTGGAAGGCAGCGCCGGGCGAGTTACGCCACAATTTGCCAATGGATTGTAGATGCTTGGGCTAACGTGTCTGCTGGCACTGTTGTTCGAGCTTTCGCAAAAGCCGGCATCATTTCCGAGGCGCCGCACGGCACGGAAAGTGACTCTGACAGTGAAGAAAGTGAACCTGGCATGTTTGATGGAGGTTTAGTGCAGCTGTTCAATTCAGAAACAGAGGATGAGGACTTCCATGGGTTTGATTGATGATGATTACCGGTAAAAAAAAAATGTGAATACCAAACTCAGTTTTGCTCCCGCTCTATTTTTAAATATGCACACTTGTGTGCTTGTTTTATCCGTGTGTTTTACCATGCCCGCACCTATTGATGATTAAAAAAATGTTAGTACTTTGTAATCAATACTTAAATAAAGCACAACCAAACTCAGTTTTGCTCCAGCTCTATTTTTAAATACGCACAATTGTATGCTTGTGTGTGTGTTGTTGTTGTAAGGCCGATGTAGTAGAGGACACCATGAGAACGTTAAAGGGGGAAGTGTGGGATTGTATATAAAACCCTCGCCATATAATCAGGTGCGCCTTATGTGTGTGTTAAATACAGTCATGGCACACATAACTGAGACTGCGCCTTTTGGTACAGTGCGCGTTTTGGTCGTGAAAATACGGTATGTGGCTAATGTTAGCTTTGATGGTAGTAGTAGTATGTGGCTAATGTTAGCTTTGATGGTAGTAGTAGTATGTGGCTAATGTTAGCTTTGATGGTAGTAGTATATATGTACAATATTTTAGAAAAATTTCAGTCAGGTTTTAGGACGAACCACAGCACAGAGACGGCTTTGTTGAAAATTGGTAACGACCTCAGGAGTAATTTAGACTCCCATAAAATTTCTGTTCTGGTGCTACTGGACTTAAGTGCAGCCTTTGACACAGTAGATCACCCAGTTCTTTTATCTAGACTTAAACACCTGGTCGGCCTCTCTGGGACTGTTTTAAAATGGTTTTACTCCTATCTCTCTGACAGAAGTTTTCTGGTAAGTTTGGATACATGCTCATCAGATGTCCACAAAATGAAATATGGCGTGCCTCAAGGCTCAATTTTAGGTCCCATTCTTTTTAACTTATACATGCTCCCACTTGGAGATGTCATCAGGAGACACGGAATCAGTTTTCACAGTTATGCTGATGACACTCAGCTTTACATTGCCGTGTCTCCTGATGACACAGGGCCAGTCGATGCCCTTTTTAACTGTATTTTAGACATCAAATCTTGGATGGCAGAGAATTTCTTGCAGCTCAACCAGGATAAGACTGAGGTTTTAGTTATCGGCCCTGAAGCCAAGAGAGAGAAACTTTTATCAAAACCTTCTTCTAAACCTGCTGTTTCTGTAAAAAATCTGGGCGTCATTTTTGACTCTGAGCTTAATTTTATACCTCACATTAAACAAGTAACTAAAACAGGTTTTTACCATTTAAAGAATATAGCCAGAGTCCGCCCATTTCTCTCTCTAGCAAACACAGAGATGTTAAAGCATGCTTTTATTTCTAGTAGAATGGACTACTGTAATGCCCTGCTTTCTGATCTTCCGAAAAAAACTATTTCTCACCTCCAATTATTGCAGAACTCAGCTGCACGAGTCCTGACGAAGACCAGAAAGCAGGACCACATTACACCAGTTTTAAAATCACTGCATTGGCTCCCTGTGTGCTTCAGGGTAGATTTTAAAATTATTCTAACAGTTTTAAAATGTATTAATGGTCTTGGGCCTTCATATTTATCTGATCTACTTTTACCTTATGAACCCTCACGGACCCTCAGGTCCTCTGGCACTGGCCTTTTAACAATTCCCAAGGCGAATACAGTGACTCATGGCGAGGCAGCTTTTCAACATTACGGCCCTCGCCTGTGGAACAGCCTGCCAGAGGACCTGAGGGCTGTAGAGAACTTGGAGACTTTTAAATGCAGGCTCAAGACTCACCTTTTTAAACTGGCTTTTACATAATGCTTTTATTTTATCTTAATGCCTCGATTTATACTGTTTATTCCCTGGTTTTGCTTTTATTTATACATTTATTTTATTATTTTCTATACTATATTATTATTTCACTATTTAAGTATTTATTTTACTATCTATTTACTATTTTACTATTCTTTATCTTTTAGTAGCTATTTTATTCTTCAATTTTTAGTTTTACCTGTTATTTTTAACACGTCTATTTTAGATTCCAGTGTTTCCTCAGTGGGGAGCCGTCTGCATCTGGGGCTTTGGCAGGGCCTGGGACTGATGGCCCTGGAGCTAGCTGGCCTGTTGGGCCTGATGGGGCCTGCTGCTGCCCCGGGTGCGGGCGGCTCTCATTGATGGTGTTTCCTCTTTCTGGTGCTTCTGCTCTCAGCCAACAGACACTATTATTTCTGTTATAAAAGTGTGTGTGTGTGTGTGTGTGTGTGCATGGCTGTGTGACTGTCTGTGTGTGTGTGTGTGTGTGTGTGTGTGTGTGTGTGTGTGTGTGTGTGTTCATAGGAAGTATGTTGTGGGGCAGGATTTGGGAGGGATGTGGGCCATTGTCTTTTTATTGTTTTTTATTGTTTGTTTTTAACTTGTTAAGCACTTTGTGTTACTTTTTGTATGAAAAGTGCTATAGAAGTATGCCTCTAGTCATGCTGCTATAGGCCTAGGCTGCTGGGGGACTTTTCTTGACGCACTGAGCCCTTCTCTATCTACCTTTACATTTAATATGTATACCGTTATTGCAGTACATTCACTCTGTTTCCCCCTGTGCTATTTCTCCGAGTGTCCCTGGTCCCAGAGCTGGATGCTTCAGATCTGTGGTTGATGTTCCACCAGCTGGTCCAGTCTCCATCATGTCCACTGTGGGATGCTGCTGCTGACCTTCCTCCAGCCCTCTGCTTCCAACTCCCCTTTTCCACCAGTCAACTCTGCATTGCCTTCACTATACTGTTATGCTAACTTACATACTGTTTGAATTTTACTGCTAGCTATATATGGAGTATGTTTAATGTCAGAGCCGTACATCATCAGAGTAAACTATGAGTCAGTTTTCAATGTTAGCTTATACTTTGTCTGTGTCACATATCCTGTCATACTTGTATCCAAATGTGTGTTGTGTTTTCCTTGCTTTCCCACCCCTCCCTCTTCTCCCATCCCTCCCCCTTGCCCTCCTCTGTCCCTCTCAACCCCCCCGGCCAGCAGGCAGATGGGTCCCCCCTATATAGAGCCGGGTTCTGCTCGAGGTTTCTTCCCTGTTAAAAGGGTGTTTTCTTGCCACTGTCGCCTTTGGGCTGCTCTGGGGGTCAGGCATTTGGGTTCTGTAAAGCGTCTTGAGACGATTTGACTGTAATTGACGCTATATAAATAAAATTGAATTGAATAGAAATAAACTTTGATCGATTGATTGAGTGATAGTATGTGGCTAATGTTAGCTTTGATGGTAGTAGTAGTATGTGGCTAATGTTGGCTTTGATGGTAGTAGTAGTATGTGGCTAATGTTAGCTTTGATAGTGGTAGTATAATATGGCTAACATTAGCTTTAATAGTAGTAGTAGTATGTGGCTAATGTTAGCTTTGCTGGTAGTAGTAGTATGTGTTTAACATTAGGTTTGATGGTAGTAGTAGTATGTGTCTAACGTTAGCTTTGATGGTAGTAGTAGTATGTGGCTAATGTTAGCTTTGATGGTGGTAGTATAATAGGCTAACATTAGCTTTAATGGTAGTAGTAGTATGTGGCTAATGTTAGCTTTGATGGTAGTAGTAGTATGTGGCTAATGCTAGCTTTGATGGTAGTAGTAGTATGTGTCTAACGTTAGCTTTGATGGTAGTAGTAGTATGTGGCTAATGTTAGCTTTGATGATGGTAGTATAATATGGCTAACATTAGCTTTAATGGTAGTAGTAGTATGTGGCTAATGTTAGCTTTGATGGTGGTAGTAGTGGTAATGTGGCTAATGTTAGCTTTGATGGTAGTAGTAGTAATGTGGCTAATGTTAGCTTTGATGGTAGTAGTAGTATGTGTCTAACATTAGCTTTGATGGTAGTAGTCGTATGTGGCTAATGTTAGCTTTGATGGTGGTAGTATAATATGGCTAACATTAGCTTTATTGGTAGTAGTAGTATGTGGCTAATGTTAGGTTTGATGGTAGTAGTAGTAATGTGGCTAATGTTAGGTTTGATGGTAGTAGTATAGTAATATGGCTAACGTTAGCTTTGATGGTAGTAGTAGTATGTGTCTAACATTAGCTTTGATGGTAGTAGTAGTATGTGTCTAACATTAGCTTTGATGGTAGTAGTAGTAATGTGGCTAATGTTAGGTTTGATGGTAGTAGTAAAGTAATGTTGCTAACGTTAGTTTTGCTGATAGTAGCAGTAATGTGGCTAACATTAGCTCCTGAACTTTCCTCAGAGATAACGAGATGAAGGAAAACTTCTCCCTTCAGGGTTTTAGCTTCTATCAGTGGAAACCAGGCAGCTCCATGAACCTTCTTAAGGTGGAAGTAAGCGGGAAGGATTTCTAGGAGAACCAGATAGAGGAGATCCGGTGAGGAGCTCAGATAAAGCTCAGCTAAACATCCATCTGACCTCGTTCCATAAGAAGCTGAGAAACTCTGGAGTTTTCTTCAAGTTAGTAGAAGTGAAATAACTGAGAGAAGCCATCAGTATTCCCTGGACCCAGTTTGCACTTTCTTTTTCTGAATTTATCTCATATTTAATGAAGAGATTAAATCTGATATGCAGCAGCAGCACTGGCCCAATACCCCAGGAACACGTTTAAAGTTTTCAGGTTAAATCTTGGATTTAAAGCACAATTAGTGATCCAAGAAGAAAAGAGAAGAAAAATGATTCTCTTCATCCGTCTGACAAAATGAGTCTAAAAAACATGAAAACATGAACAATAAACAAACAAATAAACAGAAGAATCCCCGTTCAGTCCAGCAACTAACCCTCGTACCTGAACAACATCTGAGGAGCATCTTTTATTAAATGTGCGACTGTAAATCTGGACAGAAATTTTCTACAGTTTGGGAATTTCCGTTTTGTTTAGAGGGAATAAAATTAATCTGTTAAGAGTTAAAAAACACATTTCCATTTCATTTTAGGGCAATATTTTTACAGAAACATGAAATCTGTGGATCAAAAAATTAAAAACAAAAACAACGATATAAAAAGGACCAAAAATGTAAGAAAATAATAAAAAAATGGTGAAAATAACAACAAATATTTTAAAATAATAGTATTTTAACTGATTAAAATACAGTAAAAATGTGATATTTTAAAATCCAATGTTAGAGAAACTAAAAATACAATTACATTTAAAAAGATTTAGAATGTGAGACCATAAAACTAAACTGTTTTACTGAATTTAAATCCACTTTAAATATAATTATTTTACAGATATTTGCTGTTATTTTCTGTGTTTGAATGTTAGAATATTTTCCTGTTTTTAAACATATTTTTCTGACTTTTAAAGTGTGTGTGGCAGTAAATGTATAAATGGAGGTTAACATCCCATAATAAGTCTGCAGTCTTTATTGTGTAACGGGTTTGTTGCTCTGATTTCACGTTCTGGTGTGAACCTGTTGGATCTAATCTGCTGATTCTGAAACATTCCAGGAGTTTTCCTGGTTGTGAAGGCCGTAAATAAAAGCCTCAAACAGTTTTTATTTTTTACCGTCTGAGTGAGAAAAGAGCAGCTGGAGTGGAAACAGAACGAAGATAGAAGTTCCAGGAACCAGATCAGAGCTCCGACTACCAGCTGTAAACACTCTGTGGTGACGTAGCGCTCACGCTGGGAACGCTGGGAATGCTGGGAACGCTGGGAACGCCATGTGCTGCTTCATACATTCCTGTTCAACAGAAACAAACACAGAAACTGTCAAAGAAGAATTCAGTGAAATCCACTCTGGAGCTGTTTGGGCTGCAGACGGATTCACACTGAGCTGCTCCACACACACATTTACAGTCCTGACCTCATTTAAATCACATTTATATCATTTAAATCACATTTATATCATTTATATTGTATTTATATCACATTTATATTGTATTTATATCACATTTATATTGTATTTATATCACATTTATATTGTATTTATATCACATTTATATCACATTTATATCATTTATACCACATTTACAACATTTGTATCATATCACATTTATATAATTCATATCAAATTGATGTAATTTGTATCACATTTATGTCACATTTCTATAATTTATGTCACATTTATTGTATTTATATCAAATTTATATATGATATTAATGTCATTTTTATCACATTTACATGACATTTGTATAACATTTACATCACAAATATCACATTTTTATCATTTAGACAAAATGTATCATATTTATATAATTTATTTATCACATTTACATCAAATTTAATACATTTATATCACATTTATATCACATGTAGATCACATATTTCATCACCTTTATGTTTTATTTATATCACATCTGTACAAGGTTCAGCCAGATGTTTAAAACTATGGAGGATAAAAAGAACAGAAGCTCTTTTTTCACATTAAAAGCCTAAGAGCCCGTTGTAATGATGATGAACCAGATTGTGAGTGGCTCTGGATCTCTGGTAACTCCATGAGGCTGAATCCAACACAGATGTGCTTCAGCTGCTCTAAGTTCATTATTCACAGAGACACTTTCACTTTTTCATGAATCCAGATGTTCTCAGTTTGATGGAAATCAGACGTCCTGTTTGTTCTCCTCTGACCCCTTTAGCTAAACTAAAATGTTAGTTTGATTTTAAACGTCCAGCTGTTTCACTGTCACATGGTCCTGATTGATCCAAGTGTCAGAAATCACCTTTTATTAGGCTGAACATGAAATATTTCCCCCCAGTCATCAGGAAACCAGCTCAGAACCAGAGTTATGAGGATTCATTGAAGGAGACTGACCTCAGTGATGAACTTTCTCTTCCAGAATGTGTCGATGAACTCCAGCTGCCATTAATGGAGATTCTTCTACTGATTAAAACACAATTAATTCTCCTCCAACAACAGCAAAATGGCCGTTTACCTTGACTTTATTTTATTGTGACACACTCTATGTGATTGTGTAAAGCAGCACAGAACAAAGTGGAAAGAAATATTTAAAACTGCAGATTTTAGCTGTCACCTTGGTCAAAATAAAGATAAAAGACAGATTCATATTTAAGTGCAACTTTAAATGAAATACTCATTAGGCTCCCAGCACTGAATGGAATGCAAGAAATTATTATTATTTCTATTAATACCTTTAACAAAGTGAAAAACATGTTCTCTCCTTGTTATATTTTTCTTTGGATGAACGAAACACATTTTGAGGGCCTAAAAATACTTGAAAACGCCTGAAAATCTGCACACACATCAGGACCGGTGAACAGTTTGAAAAGCAGCGTTGATCCGCTCCTCACATTCTTGCTGTTCAGCAAATCCAAGCATGTCCACCAGGTGGCGCTGCGACTGAGACTGCATATCGACCTGTGTATTTGAGGGTTGGACTCTGATCACACATGTAAAGTTTGAGGCAGACGGAGCATGTTTAGGTCAGTCAGACATCACTTCCTGTTTCATGGTGAAATATCCAAAATGGACGCCTTCTGGGGGCCACCATTTCCACGCCCTCAGACTTCTGTGGTGCATTTTGATAGCTTTTGATCACCCATGCCTGCTGTACATCCTGGTCAAATCTAAGCTGTGTCAGGTTTACTCTGTTTGAGTTTATAGATTTTGAAAATGTGCAAAAATGACACAAAATTGTCCAAAATAAGACAACAAATTCAAAATGGCCGACTTCCTGTTGTGTTTTGGGCATTTCTGCAAGAGACTTTTTTGTGCGTCCTGATGTGTTACAGATGCCTTCTGAATGTCGTAGCTGTCGGTGATGTGTGGTTTGTGGGCTGAAGTTTCATGACGCTGCAGGGGGCGCTATGGAGCCATTTTGCCACACATGTTCTTTAGTTGTTCTCTGACTTTGGTAGCGGCTCTGCATTAACTTTGACTTGGACGATGCTATAAAATCAGTATCTATTCATGAAGCTACAGCTGGTTAGCATGTTAGCGTGTTAGCATGTGGTCTGGATGAGTGTCTCTGTTTCATCCTCGTTCTGCTGTCTGACAACAGAAACATCTGGGAAGGAGAGCAGCTTTATTGTAGTTTAGCTAAATTAAAATGGAGTAATTCAATTTTATGAAGAAATGCGTTGTGGGTAAACTTAAAGGGTGGGGGTTGTGTTTATTTGTGGCCATTTGTGTGTTTTGTGGTCGTTTTGTGTTTCTTTGTGGTTGTTTAATGTCTCCTCTGAGCAGGACCAGTGTGATGATCTGAGTCTGGAGGAAACTATAAAAGGTGATTCTGGGTAAACGTTAAGGCTCGTATCAGCATCATCAGGTTATGTAGAATCCATGTGATAGTTTGATTTGTGAGGTGTTTTAAAGCTGCTGTAAATAAAGACGACGTTTCAGAACCTCTCCTCCTCAGATGAACAGAAGTCTGTGTGCTGAAGGTCCGACTGCTTCTGAGGAATGTTGGTCTGAGGAGATCCATTACATCAACAAGGAGAGCTCTGTGAGGATCCATCAGCATCTGCACACACACACACACACACACACACACTCTGAACGGCCTCAGTGCGCTGCAGGATTAGAAGCAGCAGAAGTGAAACGTAGAAGCTTCAGCAGATTACAGTTGTTTGGAGGAACAGAGCAGAGTTCTGTCTGCAGCTTCCAGCCTGGAAATAAACTCATTTTAAACTGATAGAATTCATTCATCCAACAGTTTCATTAGAAAACTGAACTCATTTAATAGAAATATCTTTGATGATGCAGAACTTTAAAAAACTGTAAGAAATAAATATTCTAAAACAGTTTGCTTTCTCTCTGTGTTTTGTTAAATTATAGATAAAATCTATTAAAATCACAGAAAAGGTAATAATTTACATGTTTACAATATTTTTTACAACTCATTCTTTCACTTGGCTTTGCTGTAAAATTACAACATTTTTGCTCATTTAAATGTTTAAATTAAATAAAATCGTTTTTATGTAAAGTTAAATTCACGCCATAGATATTAAACTGCTTTTACTGATCAATGATGTTATTTCTCTCCTGGATGTTCGTTTTTGCTGCAGCTTTCTGTTTCTTTAACCATCAGTGACTTCTCTGGACTTTCTAACAGTCCTCCATGTCCTCTGCTATGTTATACATCATATATTAATTATAGCAGCAGGCTGGATGTGGTTCTGGGTGGTCCGGTTTACATGTTGTGTAACGATGAGGTGGATAAAGTCAGCAGTGAAGCTCAGAGTGTTTCTGTGAAGCAGATCAGAGCTTCTTTTAGCTCCATGTTTGGTCTCAACCATCTCTGATGTACCCTGAATGCCTCAGAACACAAACTACAAGCAGACAAACGCACAAATCCTTGAGAGCAGGGGTGTCCAACATGAGCCCCGTGGTCCAAAAGCCGTCCTCCAGAGGGTCCAACATGAGGCCCGTGGTCCAAAAGCGGTCCTCCAGAGGGTCCAACATGAGGCCCGTGGTCCAAAAGTGGTCCTCCAGAGGGTCCAACATGAGGCCCGTGGTCCAAAAGCGGTCCTCCAGAGAGTCCAACATGAGGCCCGTGGTCCAAAAGTGGTCCTCCAGAGGGTCCAACATGAGGCCCGTGGTCCAAAAGCCGTCCTCCAGAGGGTCCAACATGAGGCCCGTGGTCCAAAAGCCGTCCTCCAGAGGGTCCAACATGAGCCCCGTGGTCCAAAAGCCGTCCTCCAGAGGGTCCAACATGAGGCCCGTGGGCCAAAAGCGGTCCTCCAGAGGGTCCAACATGAGGCCTGTGGGCCAAAAGTGGTCCTCCAGAGGGTCCAACATGAGGCCCGTGGTCCAAAAGTGGTCCTCCAGAGGGTCCAACATGAGGCCCGTGGGCCAAAAGCGGTCCTCCAGAGGGTCCAACATGAGCCCCGTGGGCCAAAAGTGGTCCTCCAGAGGGTCCAACATGAGGCCCGTGGGCCAAAAGTGGTCCTCCAGAGGGTCCAACATGAGGCCCGTGGGCCAAAAGCGGTCCTCCAGAGGGTCCAACATGAGGCCCGTGGGCCAAAAGCGGTCCTCCAGAGGGTCCAACATGAGGCCCGTGGTCCAAAAGCGGTCCTCCAGAGGGTCCAACATGAGCCCCGTGGTCCAAAAGCGGTCCTCCAGAGGGTCCAACATGAGGCCCGTGGGCCAAAAGCGGTCCTCCAGAGGGTCCAACATGAGGCCCGTGGGCCAAAATACGGTCCTCCAGAGGGTCCAACATGAGGCCCGTGGGCCAAAAGCGGTCCTCCAGAGGGTCCAACATGAGCCCCGTGGGCCAAAAGCGGTCCTCCAGAGGGTCCAACATGAGCCCCGTGGGCCAAAAGCGGTCCTCCAGAGGGTCCAACATGAGGCCCGTGGGCCAAAATACGGTCCTCCAGAGGGTCCAACATGAGGCCCGTGGGCCAAAAGTGGTCCTCCAGAGGGTCCAACATGAGCCCCGTGGGCCAAAAGCGGTCCTCCAGAGGGTCCAACATGAGCCCCGTGGGCCAAAAGCGGTCCTCCAGAGGGTCCAACATGAGGCCCGTGGACCAAAAGCGGTCCTCCAGAGAGTCCAACATGAGGCCTGTGGTCCAAAAGCGGTCCTCCAGAGGGTCCAACATGAGGCCCGTGGACCAAAAGCGGTCCTCCAGAGAGTCCAACATGAGGCCCGTGGTCCAAAAGCGGTCCTCCAGAGGGTCCAACATGAGGCCCGTGGTCCAAAAGTGGTCCTCCAGAGGGTCCAACATGAGGCCCGTGGTCCAAAAGTGGTCCTCCAGAGAGTCCAACATGAGGCCCGTGGTCCAAAAGCGGTCCTCCAGAGGGTCCAACATGAGGCCCGTGGACCAAAAGTGGTCCTCCAGAGGGTCCAACATGAGGCCCGTGGTCCAAAAGCGGTCCTCCAGAGGGTCCAACATGAGGCCCGTGGTCCAAAAGTGGTCCTCCAGAGGGTCCACTATGAGGCCTGTGGGCCAAAAGCGGTCCTCCAGACCCAGAGAGCAAACTATGGGTGAATCAATGTTGAATCTATGTTGAGACCTAACGTCTAAATTATACAGAAAGCGCAAGGTTGATAAAATGTTGAGTCAACGTTTGCTTACATAGATTACATGTTTGCAAACATAGATTCAACATTAATTAAACATTGACCTGTCAAACATTTTAATTAAACCAAAATACAACGTAGATTCAATGGTATCTTTTAAACACAAACTTCAATGTTGACAAAATGTTGTTGAATCAACGTTGATCCATCCATCAATCTTCAACCGTAACCACAATTCAACCTTCTTAACCCTAATTCAACATTGATTTAACATCTTTTGCTATCTGGGTAAAGTGTGATTTATGGTTGAAAAGCAAACGTTGACTCAACATTTTATCAACCTTGCGCTTTCTGTATAATTTCGACGTTAGGTCTCAACATAGATTCAACATTGATTCACCCATAGTTTGCTATCTGGGGAGGGTCCAACATGAGGCCCGTGGTCCAAAAGTGGTCCTCCAGAGGGTCCAATCCGGCCCTCAAAGTGTAAAAATTCCAGAGAAGACATTAACTGCAGATTGTAAATTAGTAAAACTATAAATTTAAAATCATTTCTAGACCATGACAAGGTGTTTGGATCATGAAGTAAAATATTAGATTGTTCTTTGTTCTTCTGACATTCTGTGTCTGATTTTTGTAATATTTTTTCTTGTTTTTGCTGTTTTTTGTCTTTTTTTGTCTGACTTTTGTTGTTTGTCTCATGTTTTTGTTTTTGTTTCTATGTTTTTGTTGTTTTATTTCTATTTTTTTGTAGTTCTGTGTCTGATCTTTGTAATTTTTTGAGTCTTGTTTTTGCCGTTGGCCCCTGAACTAAACACTCCTGGTTTAAATCCGTTGCTGCTCTGAGCAGGAATCTGTGGGTTAAACTCTCGCCTGATTTGCAGAAACGAGATTAGAAGGTGTGCAGCTAAATTTAACTCCAGAACAAATGAGAAAAACAAGAGGAGGGACAGGAAGGCTGGCCGGCGTTCAGAGCTTCATCTCGTTTCCTCACATTCTGTCTGAGCGGTGAAGCTGCTGCAGCTCTGAGGCTCACAGACCAAACGGTGAGAGGCGTCTGATGGACAGGAACATCTGCCTCTGTGTCCACTTATTAGGAGAGAAACACAAAGAACAGCAGAGAAATGACTGCAATTAAACACTTCTTAATCCGCATTTCTTTGAACTGAACGATTTGTTGGGTTTTTATGTAGATTTAAAATATCGTTGTATCATTTATTCATTTTTCTGTCGCTTTGTAATGTTTTTTGTTTCTTGTTGTTTTGTAATTTTTGTCTATTTTTTGTAGTTTTTTCTTTTTTGTAATTTTTTTGTCTCATTTTTGTCCTTTTTTGTTGCTTTGTAGCTTTTTGTCATTTTTTGTTTTGTTTCGTGTTGTGTCTCTTTTTTGTAATGTTTTGTCTTTGTTGTTTTTTATTCGTTGTGTTTTTTTCTCGTTGTCCCTTTTTTTTGTCTCTTTGTTGCCAAGATAAATGACTGTAATTAATCATTTTTTAATGAGAATTTCTTTCAAGTGAATAAATTAATGTGAGAATCTTTGGATTTAATTACAGAGATTAAATCTCTGTAATTAATAATAACTGTAGAGTCTCTGTTATTCAGTGAGGTAAAGTTGTGTTTTACATGTTTTTTGTGTGAGTTAAATGACAGATTGAGGTAAATTTAGACCATAAATAGTTTATTTGTGCCTCCAGTCACGATGTGTTTCGATTGTGAAGCAGTGTGTTTTTAAATGTGAGTCTGAATAAACAGATAAATTTAGAAAAGCTTTAAGAGGAAGAGAATAGATGCAGAAACACAACAAGCAGCAGAGACACCAGCTGAATGAGGGTTACAATAAAACGACAGAAATGATGCATGAACAGAAATAAAAATAGAAATAAAGGCACTGATCCTTTCACTAGTAACTGACATTAATAAATCATTCTGATTTTCAGCAGGTTAAATGGTTCAAATAAAGACCAGCTTCTGGTTTTTCCAGCCGCTGATCTGAAATCTGAGCCTGAAATAATAAAAGTCGGTTCTGAATGAGTATTTGATGCAGCGTTTAGTTTGTAAAGGTGTGGACAGATGGAGCCTGATCTGAGGTCTGTTTTAGAACTCAGTTAATAAATCCTGAAAACAATCTGTTAGAGCAACATCTGGTCAGATTTCACCAATAGAACCTGAAAACAGTCATCGAAAATGTGACCTTTCTGTTAAATCAGTCAAACGTTTAGTTCCTGCTGCTTTTCTGACTGATGAGCTGAAATGTTTTACCTTCACTCTGATCAGGAAGCAGCTGTGAAGCTTCAAGCCTCCATCAGCTTTAGATTTAGAAGCAGAACATCTGGATGGAGTGGCTTCACCAACAGGACGGTCCTCGTTATCAGAGGAACTTCTGCTTTGATTTTGAGTTCTGCCTTCATCATACAGGTGGGCCCACATTCATCACTGTTTAATGGACGTTTTACATCATTTCTCTTTATCTGATCGTCTCGATTCATTTTCTCTGGTTCAAGCCTTTTTGGACATTTATTTTTGAATCTTTTTGTACACAGTTTTATGCGGCTTAGGGCAAGTTTTGAGGCATTTTCTGGTCGTTTCTGTCATTTTATACACATTTTGGGTCATTCTGGATAAATTCTGAACAAAGGACGGGTTTGAGTTGTTTGGAAACATCTCAGTCATTTTAAATTCGTTTTCAGTCATTTCAGACGTCTTTGGGGGCATTTTGGTCAAAATCTGGAGTAATTATGGAAAAGATTCAAGATATTTTGAACATTTTTTAAGTCATTTCATCAGAAAGACACACGA
The DNA here is from genome assembly GCF_021347895.1 of Acanthochromis polyacanthus. NCBI lineage: Eukaryota > Metazoa > Chordata > Actinopteri > Pomacentridae > Acanthochromis > Acanthochromis polyacanthus. The sequence continues at coordinate 2,287,122 of NC_067116.1, forward strand.
CATTTTAGGAGGAGAAACACGTCTGAGTTCTGGGAAAAACTGCAACTAAAATAAGAAGAAAAGCTGGAAAATCACCACAAAAACAGCCAAATTTACCACAAAAAGAGTCAAAACTTTAAATATGCAGCAAATACACCCAAGATCACCACAAACAGTCCCAACTTTACCACAAAGCAGGTGAAAATGCAACAAAAACTCAAATTTGACACAAAAAACATGCAAAATAGCCACAGCCAAAATTACTGATTGGAGCCTCTTAATGTCATTTTTTGGCCAAATTTGAAATATTTTAGGACAATTTGGAGTCATTTTGGACATCTTCTATCATTTCCAAATGTTTTATAAGACATTTCTGACAAACATTGAGAAATTTACGACTATTTTTGTGTAGTTTTGGAACTTTAATGACATTTTGAGTCATTTCTGATGAATGAGAAACACACCTGAGTTCTGTTAAAAACTGCCCAGAAAATGTCCAAATTTTCAGTGCTTTTGGACGAATTTGAACAATTCAGGACAACTTAGTGTAATTTTGGGTCATTCTGAACATTTTTGAAGCTTTTTAAAATATATTTCTTAGATTATTAAATTAGCATATCTTAACTCATTTTAATTTATTTTGTCTTAAACTACGTCTCAGACTCTTATTTTGTTAAATCCATGTTTCATCGCTTCCTCTGCTCAGGTCTCAATAAATGTACTAGTAGTTTCATAAAGTAGATTTCTATAAAATGACCCAGAACTTGCTCCAGTGATTCATCTTGTTCCTGTTCTTCTGCTTCATTCACAGAACTCACGTGTTTGTTTTTTATTTCTTTTCAAACTCATATTTTCATTCTGGATGAGGTGTTCTGTCCTTCTACCTTCAGCTGTGACTCAGTGTTTATCTGCAGCTTTCATTCTGTTCACTTCCACTACATTTGTCATCTCTCTGACTCTGTTCTTCAGGTTCTTGATGGTCTAAGTCAGGACTTTGGGGATACCAGTCTATACCCTTCATTCTAGAACCTTCATTCTAGAACCTTCATTCTTGAACCTTCATTCTTGAACCTTCATTCCATCCTGATGGAACCATTTCTTTACCACGTCTGATGTGTGTTTGGGCTCATTGTCTGGTTGAAACATCCAACTGTGTCCAAGATCAACCTTCTGCTGATGGTTTTAGGTTCTCCTGAAGAACGTGGAGGTGATCCTCCTTCTTCATTATTCCATTTACTTTGTGGAAAGATCCAGTTCCACAGAGCATGATACTGCCACCTCCATGCTTTATGGCAGCTTTGGTGTTCTTGGGGTTGAACCTTCAGTGTTTGTTCCATCTGACCTCAGAACTTTCCTCCAGAAGGTCTTTTCTTTGTCCATGTGATGAGTGGAGCTTAAGGTTCTTCATGGATCCTCTAGAACCCTGTGGACACTGACAGCTGTGTTCCAGCAGCTTCTCATCCATCCAGACCTGCTTTCTGATGGTTCCTGGTTGACTCTTGATCATCCTGACCAATAGTCTCTCAGCAGCAGCTGGTAGTTTGTGTTTTTCAGCCATTCTAGATGTTTTCAGTCACCTTGGAATAGTTTGGAGTAAATATGGACTAATTTTGAATTGACTTTAACCATTTATTTGTCAATTTGGGCAGGTTTTTAATATTTCAAGATATATTTTTAGTCCCTTTGGACAATGGCTGAGTGAATTTATGTCCATGTAGACGTCTCTTCAGTCAGTTTAGAACGTTGTTGAGTCAATTTGGACAATTCTGGCCAAATTTTTAATCAGCTTAGACAACGTTTGAGTCCAGTCAATGATTTTCTTCTTCAGATCTTTGCTGAGCTCCTCAGACTTTCCCCCTGTAGAGTTTGAGTCTAATGAGTGGATCTAATGGTTCTATTTAAACTGATCAGAGGAGTCAGCAGCTGTAGTCGACTGGAATCACTCAGGTGAAGTTAGGAGGCCGTGAAGCTAAGAACATTTGATTAATACAACTTTCTACCTCGTCAAAATGATAATTCAAGTTGCTGTTTGTGTATTTATGATCCATTTTGTCATATTTCCAGAAGAAATTTAATAAACGAATGAAAGAACCAGAATTCATGTGTTTAGTGACAAAGTTTGATGTGTTTCAGTAACTGAAGCAGAAATCCAGAGTTCTAGGAGTCATTAGAAACTCTGACTGATGGTAAACTTGGACTTCATAGTGGATGAAACTTGATTTCTCACCTGTATTTACTGTTTGTCCAGCCAAACGTTGTATTTTTATGGATCCTGATGCTGTAAACCGGTTCAGACCCACTCTCCATCAACTCGGTTTAATCCTGAGTCCGGCTCTGATCCGTTACAGTCTTGAGTAACGTGAGAACAAAGCTTTCAGTGTGCAGATCTTCATGTCTGACCGGCTGCAGATCCAGGATCAGAGTGAAACATGAACAGCTGTGAAACATGAACGCTTCGATACGACGACACAATGGACCCATTTAGGAAGCCGAGCGGCGCCAGAACCAGAGGATCCTGGTTCCTACCGGGTGCTTTAACTCCAATTTAACTCCTGGTTTGTGTTTTTCACAGATTAAACCAGGTAGAGATGAATTCAGCTGCATTTGTTTACCAGGAGAAACTGACTACAAAATAAAAGCAGAATAAACCAGAGTGGGATGTCCCTTCAAAGTAAGAGCTCCACCACCATAGATATCTCCGGACCAGTTTTCATTTCAGAATAAAATTCCTTTATTATCACTGGAGTGGAGAACAAACTGAAGAATCAGACGTTTTAAAAGTACAGAAAGAAAATATAACGTCCAGTAGAAAAGAAATATGTAGTGGTGTAATCATGGAAACAGATTTAAAAGATGTCCATCCATCCATCCATCCATCCATCCATCCATCCATCTGTCTGTCTGTCAGCGACATCACTCTAAAACAGACCAACAGATTTGAATGAAATTTTCATTGAAGGTCAAAAACAACACAAGGACCAAGTGATCAGATTCTGGCAGTGATGCAACTTATAGTCTGGATCCATGGATTAGTTAAAGATTTCTGTATCATTGCCAGATAGCAGCACGGCGTCACTGTAACCATGACAACAAGTCTACATCAGCTGATTGTGATCCTTCTACAAATCCACCTCTGAGGACTTATCAGGACTTATCCATCAGAAATGATCCAAGGAACAGCTGATTAAACTGTGGGGGTGTTTCTGAGTCCCATCTATTCCTGCTACATATTTAGGTCACGTGATCCGGTATCCATACAAAACGTACACATGCAGAACACATGCCTGGACTCAGTTCAAGGTCATTTCCTCTGTGGCTTCATCTATTTTAAATGTTGCTGTGATTTCTGATCATCAATAACTAATAAATAAAAGCTGTATTTCTGACATATGGGGGAATGAGCAGCCTTGGAGGAGGACTGATCTCTGAGGGCTTTTCTGGTTCCAGTGCAGCAGGTATCACAGTGATAATAAAGCAGTCAGAGTACAGTTAACACTTTTCTCCTCTTATTTTTATTCCATTCCTGGTTGTTTTTCTGAGGGAATCTCCTCCATGAAGGAACTGGCTGCTGCTCCTGAACTCCTGAACTTCAGAAACAGTGAATGAAGCTGGAAAACAAAGAGGTGTGAATTAGAGCCGCTTACATAAGAAGGTGCTCAGTAATGAGGCTGTTCAGGACTTTGTAGAGCGTGAAAAATGCATTTGGACCAGCTAAACCAACTGATCAGCTTACATAAGCGGCAGCGGGCACATCTGCTCACGTGTGTTAGCTTGTGTTAGCGTGTGCTAGCTTGTGTTAGCGTGTGCTAGCTTGTGTTAGCTTGTGTTAGCGTGTGCTAGCTTGTGTTAGCGTGTGTTAGCGTGTGCTAGATTGTGTTAGCGTGTGTTAGCGTGTGCTAGCTTGTGTTAGCGTGTGTTAGCGTGTGCTAGCTTGTGTTAGCGTGTGTTAGCGTGTGTTAGCGTGTGCTAGCGTTTACTGGTTTCTGACCAGGAGGTTTCATGGGAGGAAACCTGGGGCTGATTTCAGCAGAATAACGGCAGAGAGCAGCTGTGATCCTTTACTAGAGAAGAAAAAGAGGACGTGAGGTCGCTGTGAACTCAGACCTGCTGCCGTATGAACAGAATATTGATCCTCTTATGGACTTTATTCAGATGGATGATGGATCACGTGCAGCAACGTTCTGCAGGAAACCAGAGGAGGCTGAAGGACCTCCAGTCATTCATTCACTGTTTTATTTTAGTGAACTGTTGTGACAAAAAATATCATTATTTTATACATAATTGCTGCTATCTGAAAGAAAAATTCTGCATATCAATATGTATGTGTGTGTTACTTACATGTTAGAATGTTTTTCTCATTTTTGTAATTTTTCTGTGTTGTTCTTGTATTTTTGTGTTGTTTTTGCATTTTTTATCATATTTTGTATGCTTTTGTCATTTTTGTCTCATTTTAGTAATTTGCTGTCTCATCTGTCATTTTTTTTCGATTTTGTCATTTTTTGTCTGATTTCTGTAATTTTTTGTGTTGTTCTTGTAATTTTTTGTTATATTTTTGTCATTTTTTCTCATTTTTGTCAGTTCTTGCTTTTGTAAGTTTTTTGTGTCATTTTTTATTTTTGGTGCCGTTTTTGTCAGATTTCTGTCAATTTTTGTGTTGTTTTTGTCTCATTTCTGTCATTTTCTTCTTGTTTTACTCTTTTTTGTCTAATTTTTTGTCATTTTTTTGTCTCATTTTTGTCATTTTTTTTGTCTCATTTTTGTCATTTCTTCTTGCTTTTGTAAGTTTTTGTATCATTTTCGAAATTTTTTGGCCTGTTTTTGTCATTTTTGTTGGATTTCTGTCATTTTCTGTGTTGTTTGCAATTTTTTTTGCAATTTTTGTCATATTTTTGTCATTTTGTGTCTCGTTTATGTCGTTTTGTCAACTAAAGGCAGCAGTTCTACAGGAAACCAGCATCAGAGGAGATTTACGGACCTACTTTTCCTCCAATCATTCAATTTACCGGTTTGACGCGACACACATTGTTTTAATGAATTATTCTGACAAAAAAGTCATTATTTTTTACATATTTTCTGCTATTTGAAATGTGTAATTTGTGTGTTAAATGAAGATAAACAGCAAAAGAAAAAAGACTTAATTAATTTGACTTTGTTACTTTACAGATTTTGTTTTGGTTTTGTTAAATTACAGATAATTTCTAGTGAAATTATCCAAAAATAATGAAGCAACTTTACACGTTCCAAACAAACAGAAAACAAGCTGTAAACTGTAAATAACATCCACCTAAAAACATTCTTTTACACAGCGTTACCATAAAATGACTGCTTTTACTGTACTTATATCACCTAAAAATCTATTATTTTACAGATATCTGCAGGTACTTTCAGACTTTATTTCTGTTTGAGCCTTACAGTATTCCACAGTTTACAGATGTTTCTCAGTGTGTGTTTGCAGTAAACATCTTCATTCATAAAGACATAAAAGCTTCATTTTCTTAGTGTAAAGCCGTAAATAAAGCGACTGTTTCCTGTTTCGAGGTCACACTGTTTCTTTCTTAGATGAATAAAAATACGTCCTCATTGTGTCTTCAGCAGCTGTGATCACGTGAGTCCAGCTTTTATTCAGAGATTTTACAAAACTGCAGCTGAACAGAAGATGACGTCTGACCTGAAGCAGAGTTTAGCTTCTGCTTTATTCACAAATGTCCTCAACTTTCTGTGAAACTGTGGAGTAAAACGTGATGTTTTATATTTAATATACAATAAAGACATGGAAAAACATGACAGATGGAACGTTTCTGTTATTTTGTGATTTTTGAATCATTTTGTGTTTCCATTGTTCTGTTTGTGTCTTGGTTTGGTCATTTTGTGTCTCATTTTTGTTATTTTTTTTGTCCCATTTCTGTCATTTTGTGTCTTGTTTTGGTCATTTTGTGGCTGCAGTTCACTAGAAAGTCTCTGAATTTTTCTGAGGTGAACAGCATCAGAGGAACATCATCAGAGGAACAGCATCAGAGGAACAGCATCAGAAGAACAGCATCAGAGGAACAGCATCAGAGGAACAACATGAGAGGAACAGCATCAGAAGAACAGCATCAGAGGAACAGCATCAGAGGAACAGCATCAGAGGAACAACATCAGAGGAACAGCATCAGAGGAACAGCATCAGAAGAACAGCATCAGAAGAACAGCATCAGAGGAACAGCATCAGAGGAACAGCATCAGAAGAACAGCATCAGAGGAACAGCATCAGAGGAACAGCATCAGAAGAACAACATGAGAGGAACAGCATCAGAAGAACAGCATCAGAAGAACAGCATCAGAGGAACAGCATCAGAGGAACAGCATCAGAGGAACAACATGAGAGGAACAGCATCAGAGGAACAGCATCAGAGGAACAACATGAGAGGAACAGCATCAGAAGAACAGCATCAGAGGAACAGCATCAGAGGAACAGCATCAGAGGAACAACATCAGAGGAACAACATCAGAGGAACAGCATCAGAAGAACAGCATCAGAAGAACAGCATCAGAGGAACAGCATTAGAAGAACAGCATCAGAGGAACAGCATCAGAGGAACAGCATCAGAGGAACAACATGAGAGGAACAGCATCAGAGGAACAGCATCAGAGGAACAGCATCAGAGGAACAGCATCAGAGGAACAACATCAGAGGAACAGCATCAGAAGAACAACATCAGAGGAACAGCATCAGAGGAACAGCATCAGAGGAACAGCATCAGAGGAACAACATGAGAGGAACAGCATCAGAAGAACAGCATCAGAGGAACAGCATCAGAGGAACAACATCAGAGGAACAACATCAGAGGAACAGCATCAGAAGAACAGCATCAGAGGAACAACATCAGAGGAACAACATCAGAGGAACAGCATCAGAAGAACAGCATCAGAGGAACAACATGAGAGGAACAGCATCAGAGGAACAGCATGAGAGGAACAACATGAGAGGAACAGCATGAGAGGAACAGCATCAGAGGAACAGCATCAGAGGAACAACATCAGAGGAACAACATGAGAGGAACAGCATGAGAGGAACAGCATGAGAGGAACAGCATCAGAGGAACAGCATGAGAGGAACAGCATCAGAGGAACAGCATCAGAGGAACAGCATGAGAGGAACATCATCAGAGGAACATCATCAGAGGAACAGCATGAGAGGAACAGCATGAGAGGAACAGCATCAGAGGAACAGCATCAGAGGAACAGCATCAGAGGAACAACATGAGAGGAACAGCATCAGAGGAACAGCATGAGAGGAACAGCATGAGAGGAACAGCATCAGAGGAACAACATGAGAGGAACAGCATGAGAGGAACAACATGAGAGGAACAGCATGAGAGGAACAGCATGAGAGGAACAGCATCAGAGGAACAGCATGAGAGGAACATCATCAGAGGAACATCATCAGAGGAACAGCATGAGAGGAACAGCATGAGAGGAACAGCATCAGAGGAACAGCATCAGAAGAACAGCATCAGAGGAACAGCATCAGAGGAACAGCATCAGAGGAACAGCATCAGAGGAACAACATGAGAGGAACAGCATCAGAGGAACAGCATGAGAGGAACAGCATGAGAGGAACAGCATCAGAGGAACAGCATGAGAGGAACAGCATCAGAGGAACAGCATCAGAGGAACAGCATCAGAGGAACAGCATGAGAGGAACAACATGAGAGGAACAGCATCAGAGGAACAACATGAGAGGAACAGCATCAGAGGAACAGCATCAGAGGAACAACATGAGAGGAACAGCATGAGAGGAACAGCATGAGAGGAACAGCATCAGAGGAACAGCATCAGAGGAACAGCATGAGAGGAACAGCATCAGAGGAACAGCATCAGAGGAACAGCATCATTGGAACAGTATGAGAGGAACAGCATGAGAGGAACAGCATCAGAGGAACAGCATCAGAGGAACAGCATCAGAGGAACAGCATGAGAGGAACATCATCAGAGGAACATCATCAGAGGAACAGCATGAGAGGAACAGCATGAGAGGAACAGCATCAGAGGAACAACATGAGAGGAACAGCATGAGAGGAACAGCATCAGAGGAACAGCATCAGAGGAACAGCATCAGAAGAACAGCATCAGAAGAACAGCATCAGAGGAACAACATGAGAGGAACAGCACCAGAGGAACAACATGAGAGGAACAGCACCAGAGGAACAGCATGAGAGGAACAGCATCAGAAGAACAGCATCAGAGGAACAACATGAGAGGAACAGCACCAGAGGAACAACATGAGAGGAACAGCACCAGAGGAACAGCATGAGAGGAACAGCATGAGAGGAACAGCATCAGAGGAACAACATGAGAGGAACAGCACCAGAGGAACAGCATGAGAGGAACAGCATCAGAAGAACAGCATCAGAGGAACAGCATCAGAGGAACAGCATCAGAAGAACAGCATCAGAAGAACAGCATCAGAGGAACAACATGAGAGGAACAGCACCAGAGGAACAGCATCAGAGGAACAACATGAGAGGAACAGCACCAGAGGAACAGCATGAGAGGAACAGCATCAGAAGAACAGCATCAGAGGAACAACATGAGAGGAACAGCACCAGAGGAACAGCATGAGAGGAACAGCATCAGAAGAACAGCATCAGAGGAACAGCATCAGAGGAACAGCATCAGAAGAACAGCATCAGAGGAACAGCATCAGAGGAACAGCATGAGAGGAACAGCATCAGAAGAACAACATGAGAGGAACAGCATCAGAGGAACAACATGAGAGGAACAGCATCAGAGGAACAACATGAGAGGAACAGCATCAGAGGAACAGCATGAGAGGAACAGCATGAGAGGAACAGCATGAGAGGAACAGCATCAGAGGAACAGCATGAGAGGAACATCATCAGAGGAACATCATCAGAGGAACAGCATGAGAGGAACAGCATCAGAGGAACAGCATCAGTGGAACAGCATCAGAGGAACATCATCAGAGGAACAGCATCAGAGGAACAGCATGAGAGGAACAGCATGAGAGGAACAGCATCAGAAGAACAGCATCAGAGGAACAACATCAGAGGAACAGCATCAGAGGAACAGCATCAGAAGAACAGCATCAGAAGAACAGCATCAGAGGAACAGCATGAGAGGAACAGCATCAGAAGAACAGCATGAGAGGAACAGCATCAGAGGAACAGCATGAGAGGAACAGCATCAGAAGAACAGCATCAGAGGAACAGCATCAGAGGAACAGCATCAGAGGAACAACATGAGAGGAACAGCATCAGAGGAACAGCATGAGAGGAACAGCATCAGAGGAACAGCATGAGAGGAACAGCATCAGAGGAACAGCATCAGAGGAACAGCATCAGAGGAACAGCATGAGAGGAACAGCATCAGAAGAACAACATGAGAGGAACAGCATCAGAGGAACAACATGAGAGGAACAACAGAGGAACAGCATCAGAGGAACAACATCAGAGGAACAGCATCAGAGGAACAACATCAGAGGAACAGCATCAGAAGAACAGCATCAGAAGAACAGCATCAGAGGAACAGCATTAGAAGAACAGCATCAGAGGAACAGCATCAGAGGAACAGCATCAGAGGAACAACATGAGAGGAACAGCATCAGAGGAACAGCATCAGAGGAACAGCATCAGAGGAACAGCATCAGAGGAACAACATCAGAGGAACAGCATCAGAAGAACAGCATCAGAAGAACAGCATCAGAGGAACAGCATCAGAGGAACAGCATCAGAAGAACAGCATCAGAGGAACAGCATCAGAGGAACAGCATCAGAAGAACAGCATCAGAGGAACAGCATCAGAGGAACAGCATCAGAGGAACAACATGAGAGGAACAGCATCAGAAGAACAGCATCAGAGGAACAGCATCAGAGGAACAGCATCAGAGGAACAACATCAGAGGAACAACATCAGAGGAACAGCATCAGAAGAACAGCATCAGAGGAACAACATCAGAGGAACAACATCAGAGGAACAGCATCAGAAGAACAGCATCAGAGGAACAACATGAGAGGAACAGCATCAGAGGAACAGCATGAGAGGAACAACATGAGAGGAACAGCATGAGAGGAACAGCATCAGAGGAACAGCATCAGAGGAACAACATCAGAGGAACAACATGAGAGGAACAGCATGAGAGGAACAGCATGAGAGGAACAGCATCAGAGGAACAGCATGAGAGGAACAGCATCAGAGGAACAGCATCAGAGGAACAGCATGAGAGGAACATCATCAGAGGAACATCATCAGAGGAACAGCATGAGAGGAACAGCATGAGAGGAACAGCATCAGAGGAACAGCATCAGAGGAACAGCATCAGAGGAACAACATGAGAGGAACAGCATCAGAGGAACAGCATGAGAGGAACAGCATGAGAGGAACAGCATCAGAGGAACAACATGAGAGGAACAGCATGAGAGGAACAACATGAGAGGAACAGCATGAGAGGAACAGCATGAGAGGAACAGCATCAGAGGAACAGCATGAGAGGAACATCATCAGAGGAACATCATCAGAGGAACAGCATGAGAGGAACAGCATGAGAGGAACAGCATCAGAGGAACAGCATCAGAAGAACAGCATCAGAGGAACAGCATCAGAGGAACAGCATCAGAGGAACAGCATCAGAGGAACAACATGAGAGGAACAGCATCAGAGGAACAGCATGAGAGGAACAGCATGAGAGGAACAGCATCAGAGGAACAGCATGAGAGGAACAGCATCAGAGGAACAGCATCAGAGGAACAGCATCAGAGGAACAGCATGAGAGGAACAACATGAGAGGAACAGCATGAGAGGAACAGCATGAGAGGAACATCATCAGAGGAACAGCATCAGAGGAACAACATGAGAGGAACAGCATGAGAGGAACAGCATGAGAGGAACAGCATCAGAGGAACAGCATCAGAGGAACAGCATGAGAGGAACAGCATCAGAGGAACAGCATCAGAGGAACAGCATCATTGGAACAGTATGAGAGGAACAGCATGAGAGGAACAGCATCAGAGGAACAGCATCAGAGGAACAGCATCAGAGGAACAGCATGAGAGGAACATCATCAGAGGAACATCATCAGAGGAACAGCATGAGAGGAACAGCATGAGAGGAACAGCATCAGAGGAACAACATGAGAGGAACAGCATGAGAGGAACAGCATCAGAGGAACAGCATCAGAGGAACAGCATCAGAAGAACAGCATCAGAAGAACAGCATCAGAGGAACAACATGAGAGGAACAGCACCAGAGGAACAACATGAGAGGAACAGCACCAGAGGAACAGCATGAGAGGAACAGCATCAGAAGAACAGCATCAGAGGAACAACATGAGAGGAACAGCACCAGAGGAACAACATGAGAGGAACAGCACCAGAGGAACAGCATGAGAGGAACAGCATGAGAGGAACAGCATCAGAGGAACAACATGAGAGGAACAGCACCAGAGGAACAGCATGAGAGGAACAGCATCAGAAGAACAGCATCAGAGGAACAGCATCAGAGGAACAGCATCAGAAGAACAGCATCAGAAGAACAGCATCAGAGGAACAACATGAGAGGAACAGCACCAGAGGAACAGCATCAGAGGAACAACATGAGAGGAACAGCACCAGAGGAACAGCATGAGAGGAACAGCATCAGAAGAACAGCATCAGAGGAACAACATGAGAGGAACAGCACCAGAGGAACAGCATGAGAGGAACAGCATCAGAAGAACAGCATCAGAGGAACAGCATCAGAGGAACAGCATCAGAAGAACAGCATCAGAGGAACAGCATCAGAGGAACAGCATGAGAGGAACAGCATCAGAAGAACAACATGAGAGGAACAGCATCAGAGGAACAACATGAGAGGAACAGCATCAGAGGAACAACATGAGAGGAACAGCATCAGAGGAACAGCATGAGAGGAACAGCATGAGAGGAACAGCATGAGAGGAACAGCATCAGAGGAACAGCATGAGAGGAACATCATCAGAGGAACATCATCAGAGGAACAGCATGAGAGGAACAGCATCAGAGGAACAGCATCAGTGGAACAGCATCAGAGGAACATCATCAGAGGAACAGCATCAGAGGAACAGCATGAGAGGAACAGCATGAGAGGAACAGCATCAGAAGAACAGCATCAGAGGAACAACATCAGAGGAACAGCATCAGAGGAACAGCATCAGAAGAACAGCATCAGAAGAACAGCATCAGAGGAACAGCATGAGAGGAACAGCATCAGAAGAACAGCATGAGAGGAACAGCATCAGAGGAACAGCATGAGAGGAACAGCATCAGAAGAACAGCATCAGAGGAACAGCATCAGAGGAACAGCATCAGAGGAACAACATGAGAGGAACAGCATCAGAGGAACAGCATGAGAGGAACAGCATCAGAGGAACAGCATGAGAGGAACAGCATCAGAGGAACAGCATCAGAGGAACAGCATCAGAGGAACAGCATGAGAGGAACAGCATCAGAAGAACAACATGAGAGGAACAGCATCAGAGGAACAACATGAGAGGAACAACAGAGGAACAGCATCAGAGGAACAACATCAGAGGAACAGCATCAGAGGAACAGCATCAGAGGAACAGCACCAGAGGAACAACATCAGATGAACAGCATCAGAGGAACAGCACCAGAGGAACAGCATCAGAGGAACAACATGAGAGGAACAACATCAGAGGAACAACATGAGAGGAACAACAGAGGAACAGCATCAGAGGAACAACATCAGAGGAACAGCATCAGAGGAACAGCATCAGAGGAACAGCACCAGAGGAACAACATCAGATGAACAGCATCAGAGGAACAGCATCAGAAGAACAGCATCATTGGAACAGCATCAGTGGAACAGCATCAGAGGAACAGCACCAGAGGAACAACATGAGAGGAACAGCATCAGAGGAACAACATGAGAGGAACAGCATCAGAAGAACAGCATCGTTGGAACAGCACCAGAGGAACAACATGAGAGGAACAGCATCAGAGGAACAGCATGAGAGGAACAGCATCAGAGGAACAGCATCAGAGGAACAGCATCGTTGGAACAGCATCAGAGGAACAGCACCAGAGGAACAGCATCAGAGGAACAGCATCAGAGGAACAGCACCAGAGGAACAGCACTAGAAGAACAGCATCGTTGGAACAGCATCGTTGGAACAGCATCAGAGGAACAGCATCAGAGGAACAGCATCAGAGGAACAGCATCAGGCTGAAAGCTGCTTTCTGCTGTGATCTACAGGAACACGTGTGACCTGTCATCATTTCTGTGCCTCAATTTCCTGAAGCTCCCCAACCCAAAACCCATTCTGACTGTCATCATTGTGAGCGTCACCTTGAAAAAGATGGAGATGAAAGTAATCAGAGGTTTGTTCTGCAGCACGTGAACAAACAAGGGTCTGCTGCACGTGTTTTCTGTTTTCTGCCTTCGGATGCAGCTTCAGCTCCACAGACAGAAAGAAAAACGTTTATTCACACCTCAGTCAGCTTCTGGTCATTCTTCTGCACCATTAAAGAGAATCACACCAGTAAATGTCTGAAGCTGTTCAGGAGTTACAACAGTTCATTAAAAACACTGTTAAAGAGCAGTTATACTCCTAACAAAATCTAAGTCTTAATAGTTTTAGGCTTAAATTTAAAAAAATAAAAACGACTGTTTCTGCCCTGATTCTCCCTGTTTTCTTAAACTACAGATTAAAAAAATCATTAAAAAGTAGTAATTTACATTTTAACTGTAAAAAACAAACAACTTTAGACTGTACTATTTAAATTACAAATAATGTCAGTTGAATAAATGATTAATTAAATAAGTAATATGGTTTAAAAGTCATAAATTTCTCCATAAATATATTTATACTTGCTGTCTAAATAATATAAATAGGTAAACATTTTAAGCCGACACACAGCTTCTGTCTGATTAGTGATAAAAGTTTATTTGAAGCAAGTTTGTTGGAAATATATTGGTTTTCTGTTCATGTCCACCTTTCATGTTCTGTAATTTCATTGGACGATGTACCTGTAATATCCAATCAGAGGTCAGATGGGCGTGGCCTAACAGGGACCATGTGAGAAGCTCTAATTCAGCTAAACAAGAAAAACACTCTAAAATAAGAGAAAAATTACAGTTAAAATATGATTAAAAGATAATTTTAGCATCAAGTCCATCATCCTTTCTGCAGAAAACAACAACAGAAGCTTTTAGTGAAAGTTATACAAGAAGAAGCCATAAAAATAATCAGCAGAAAACGTTACAGAGATCCTACAAATCCATTATTCCTTCAGTTAAAATTGCTGAAATTCCAAGAATTAGTAGATTACAGTATTCTGCAAATTATGCTGAAAGCTCACACAAATACACTGCCAGTTAACATCCAGAAAAGATTTGGAAAAAGAGAAAGCAAGTATAAAAGGAACAGAGATCTTTAAAAAACCAAGGTTTAGGACTAAAATGATGGAACGTTGTGTGTCTGTGAAAGGAATCAGTTTATGGAACAATCTGAAGAAAGAAAGCAAAGAATATAAGTCAAGCACCACATTTAAAAGATGAATTAAAGCCAGTTTGTTAAAGAAATGTAATGAAATATGTTAGTTATGGCTGATTGTCATTTCTAGGGCTGTACAGTTGTGTAGTGGTTAGCACTTTGGCCTTGCAGCAAGAAGATCCCCGGTTCAAATCCCGGCCTGGGATCTTTCTGCATGGAGTTTGCATGTTCTCCCTGTGCATGCGTGGGTTTTCTCCGGGTACTCCGGCTTCCTCCCACAGTCCAAAACATGCTGAGGTTAATTGGTTACTCTAAATTGTCCGTAGGTGTGAATGTGAGTGTGATTGTGTGTCTGTATATGTAGCCCTGTGACAGACTGGTGACCTGTCCAGGGTGTCCCCTGACTTCACCAGAGTCAGCTGGGATAGACTCCAGCACCCCCCCCCCCCATGACCCTAGAGAGGATAAAGCGGTGTATAGAGGATGGATGGATGGATGGATGGATGGATGATATAATCAGAATCGTAAACTGAGAACTATAGTGGTATGGGATTGTCTGTGTTGGCCTGCAGCTTTTTATTTTATTGTATTATATGTATGCATGTGTACATGTATGTATATGTGTGTGTATTTTTTTTAATGTTTTTTGTTCTTTGTTGTTTTTAAGTTCACCTTTTTGTAATTGATTTCTGTGGATAAAGTGGCAGATATAATAACTTTTCTTCTTTCTGCTCCCTTTCATTCTAGTTGGAGAATGTTTGTATTTTTATAAAATATGTTTTTATTTTACAAATGAATGAACTAAAGAATAAAAATGAAATGAAATGAAATCCTGTTTTAAACTGTAAAAATGTCATTCACTGCTGTTTAGAAACAGGTCTGCATGAAACAGCAGAAAATGTGCCAAACATCAGCATAAAAATCTAAATAAAGGTGTTTAAAATCTGTGGAGATGAAGCAGCTTTGTTGTTCATGCAGAGAAGCTGTGGAGCTGCTCCTTTAACGAGCACAAAGCAGATCTTCATCCTGATTGGATGATAAAGGAAACGGTTTGCTGCTGTGGAATCTGAACTTTCTCTGCTTCACTAAACCAAATAAAACCAAATCATTAAAGGATGAAACTGAAGAAATCACAGAACTTTGGTTTCAATCTGCAGCAGATTTCACTGCAGAAATCCACACCTGACAGCAACCGTGTCGTTTTCTCTCATTTTTGTCATTTTGTGTTTTATTCTTGTCATTTTGTGTTTCATTTTTGTCATTTTGTGTTTAATTTTTGTCATTCATCGCAATTATTTTAAGTGTTAATAGTTCCAGAAACAGACAAATGAAAACTATTTAGAGACACAGCAGAGATGTAATAAAATCATTAATAGTTTATAAATCAGTTTACAGATAAATGAAATCAGTGTTTGTCTCTTTGTGTTGTCCCCGACACAGACTGTACAATAAAGCTCAGAGCTTTGTTATAACATATAAGAACTAACCTTTAATATATTGCATATTATAATAAAGATTCAATCTTTGCTGGATGATGTTCAGATCAGGACTCTGCTGTTTCCTCCCTCTGCTGAAGCAGTCACACTGACAGAAACTCTTCGTCTCTCCAGGTTTTTATTTCTGACGTCTCCAATCTGCTGAAAGTTAAACTTTAACGAATCAGAAACTGAAACAACAGTGAAGGATTTTGTGTCTTTAATCGGGTTGTGAAACTTTTATCTCGAGTTTTATTGACTCTCTGCTCACTTCCTTTCACTTCTTTCCTCCAGCTTTGCTTTTCTTCTCCTCTATCTGAGTTCCTTCATCGTTCCACATTCAGCTCCGGCTTTATTCGAATGTTGACATGAACAGCTTCGTTCTGTTCTGCTCTGAATGACGTCCTGATCTACCTGCAGCCACCTCAGCTTCACCCCAGCACCCAATCAGGATGTAGCAGCCGTCCATCCTCAGCCAATCAGAGAGCTGCCAGTCAGCCGCTGCATCAGTCTGATTAAATTAATGAGAACCGCAGCAGAGAGGAGAGAAGCTGAAGGATGTTTATCTGGCAGAGAACCACGTAACATCTAGAAACATCTGGAGTACAGATGTGAGGCACAAACCTGCAGTAAATAAAACACTGTAATGCTGGTTTTACACGTCTGGGTCGATGCTGAACTGTTTTTGTCCACATCACCAGAATGGTAGCAGAACGTCACCAGAACGTCACCAGAACATCACCAGCAGTTTCCTACTTTACTACCTCCTACTTCCACCAGAATCACTGAAACCTGATCACAGCTCAGTACTGGATCCAGCTCAGATCGGCCAAAAGCTACAAGGAAATTTTATAAAACATCTGAAAATAAGGAGCAAAACTTCACTTTGAGGGTAAAACTGTGACTATAAATAAGGTTATGAACCAGTGAGAACACCGGCAGACGTAGAAACTCTTCCTCCCGCTGCAGGACTTCACGTCTGACTTTATTCATGTCTCTGTCTGTCTGCAGAATTATTTTGGCTGAAGGTTAAATTTAGTTTCTTTATGAACGAGAAATGAAAACAAAAGAATTGACAAAAACATCACGAATGTTTGAAACACCAGAAGTCAGGAAATGTTTAGAGATGGTTTTAATTTCTACCTTCAGATCCACGTGGAGCTTCTGTTCACAGAGAAAAGGTTTGAGTTCAGTTTGACAGAGTTTTTCTTTAACTTTGTCATTTTCTTTGTCACACATCGCAGAACTTAATTATTCAGAAAATCACCAACACAAAGAGACTCTTTATTAAAGCGACATTCATCCCTTTGGAAGCTGATGCAGGTTTTAAAGTTTCTCCACGTGAAGCAGAAACTGACTTTAATTGGCTTCTGTTGTCTTTCATGGTCTGATTAGTTTTCTATTTGTTCTACATGTTTTTATCCCATGTTGCTTTCTGCATGTCTTTGTGGCGTCCTGATGAAAAACATTCACAGCTTCGACTCACATTGAAGAACATCACAGAACGTCACCAGAACTTCAATACAACATGATCAGAACGTCACCAGAACGTCACCAGAACGTCTCCAGAACTTCACCTGAACGTCACCAGAACGTCACCAGAACATCAATAGAACATGATCAGAATGTCACCAGAACGTCGCCAGAACGTCTCCAGAACGTCACCAGAACGTCACCAGAACTTCAATAGAACATGATCAGAATGTCACCAGAACGTCGCCAGAACGTCTCCAGAACTTTAATAGAACATGATCAGAATGTCACCAGAATGTCACCAGATCTTCAATAGAACATGATCAGAACGTCACCAGAACGTCACCAGAACGTCTCCAGAACGTCACCAGAACTTCAATAGAACATGATCAGAATGTCACCAGAACGTCGCCAGAACGTCTCCAGAACGTCACCAGAACGTCACCAGAACTTTAATAGAACATGATCAGAATGTCACCAGAATGTCACCAGATCTTCAATAGAACATGATCAGAACGTCACCAGAACGTCGCCAGAACGTCTCCAGAACGTCACCAGAACGTCACCAGAACTTTAATAGAACATGATCAGAATGTCACCAGATCTTCAATAGAACATGATCAGAACGTCACCAGAACGTCTCCAGAACGTCACCAGAACTTCAATAGAACATGATCAGAATGTCACCAGAACGTCTCCAGAACATCAATAGAACATCAACAGAACGTCACCAGAATGTCACCAGAACGTCACCAGAACGTCACCAGAACTTCAATAGAACATGATCAGAACGTCACCAGAACGTCACCAGAACTTCACCTGAACGTCTCCAGAACGTCACCAGAACGTCTCCAGAACTTCAATAGAACATGATCAAAATGTCACCAGAACGTCACCAGAACATCGCCAGAACGTCTCCAGAACGTCACCAGAACGTCTCCAGAACTTCAATAGAACATGATCAGAACGTCACCAGAACGTCACCAGAACATCGCCAGAACGTCGCCAGAACGTCTCCAGAACGTCACCAGAATGTCTCCAGAACTTCAATAGAACATGATCAGAACGTCACCGGGACGTCACCAGAACTTCACCAGAACGTCTCCAGAACGTCACCAGAACATCAATAGAACGTCAATAGAACGTCACCAGAATGTCACCAGAACATCAATAGAACGTCACCAGAATATCACCAGAACGTCAATAGAACATGATCAGAATGTCACCAGAACGTCACCAGAACGTCAATAGAATGTCACCAGAACGTCACCAGAACATCAATAGAACATCAATAGAACGTCACCAGAATGTCACCAGAATGTCACCAGAACGTCAATAGAACATGATCAGAATGTCACCAGAACGTCACCAGAACGTCAATAGAATGTCACCAGAACGTCACCAGAACGTCAATAGAACGTCAATAGAACGTCACCAGAACGTCACCAGAACGTCAATAGAACGTCACCAGAACGTCACCAGAACGTCAATAGAACGTCACCAGAATGTCACCAGAATGTCACCAGAACGTCAATAGAACATGATCAGAATGTCACCAGAACGTCACCAGAACGTCAATAGAATGTCACCAGAACGTCACCAGAACGTCACCAGAACGTCAATAGAACGTCAATAGAACGTCACCAGAACGTCAATAGAACGTCACCAGAACGTCACCAGAATGTCAATAGAACGTCACCAGAACGTCAATAGAACGTCTCCAGAACGTCACCAGAACGTCAATAGAACGTCACCAGAATGTCACCAGAACATCAATAGAACGTCAATAGAACGTCACCAGAATGTCACCAGAACGTCAATAGAACATGATCAGAATGTCACCAGAACGTCACCAGAACGTCAATAGAATGTCATCAGAACGTCACCAGAACATCAATAGAACGTCACCAGAATGTCACCAGAATGTCACCAGAACGTCAATAGAACATGATCAGAATGTCACCAGAATGTCACCAGAACGTCAATAGAATGTCACCAGAACGTCACCAGAACGTCAATAGAACGTCAATAGAACGTCACCAGAACGTCACCAGAACGTCAATAGAACGTCACCAGAATGTCACCAGAATGTCACCAGAACGTCAATAGAACATGATCAGAATGTCACCAGAACGTCACCAGAACGTCAATAGAATGTCACCAGAACGTCACCAGAACGTCAATAGAACGTCAATAGAACGTCACCAGAACGTCACCAGAATGTCAATAGAACGTCACCAGAACGTCAATAGAACGTCTCCAGAACGTCACCAGAACGTCAATAGAACGTCACCAGAACATCAAGGGAACGTCTCCAGAACGTCACCAGAACGTCGCCAGAACATCACCAGAACGTCACCAGAACATCACCGGAACGTCACTAGAACGTCACCAGAACATCAAGAGAACGTCTCCAGAACGTCACCAGAAGATCTCCAGAACGTCTCCAGAAAGTCACCAGAACGTCAATAGAACGTCACCGGAACATCACTAGAACGTCACCAGAACGTCGCCAGAACATCACCAGAACGTCACCAGAACATCAAGAGAACGTCTCCAGAACGTCACCAGAAGATCTCCAGAACGTCTCCAGAAAGTCACCAGAACGTCAATAGAACGTCAATAGAATGTCACCAGAACGTCAATAGAACGTCAATAGAACGTCAATAGAACGTCACCAGAATGTCACCAGAATGTCACCAGAACGTCAATAGAACATGATCAGAATGTCACCAGAACGTCACCAGAACGTCAATAGAATGTCACCAGAACGTCACCAGAACGTCAATAGAACGTCAATAGAACGTCACCAGAACGTCACCAGAACGTCAATAGAACGTCACCAGAACGTCACCAGAACGTCAATAGAACGTCACCAGAATGTCACCAGAATGTCACCAGAACGTCAATAGAACATGATCAGAATGTCACCAGAACGTCACCAGAACGTCACCAGAACGTCAATAGAACGTCAATAGAACGTCACCAGAACGTCAATAGAACGTCACCAGAACGTCACCAGAACGTCAATAGAACGTCAATAGAACGTCACCAGAACGTCAATAGAACGTCAATAGAACGTCACCAGAACGTCAATAGAACGTCACCAGAACGTCAATAGAACGTCAATAGAACGTCACCAGAACGTCACCAGAACGTCAATAGAACGTCACCAGAACGTCACCAGAACGTCAATAGAACGTCACCAGAATGTCACCAGAATGTCACCAGAACGTCAATAGAACATGATCAGAATGTCACCAGAACGTCACCAGAACGTCACCAGAACGTCAATAGAACGTCAATAGAACGTCACCAGAACGTCAATAGAACGTCACCAGAACGTCACCAGAACGTCAATAGAACGTCAATAGAACGTCACCAGAACGTCAATAGAACGTCAATAGAACGTCAATAGAACGTCACCAGAACGTCAATAGAACGTCTCCAGAACGTCACCAGAATATCAATAGAACATCACCAGAACATCAAGAGAACGTCACCAGAGCGTCAATAGAACGTCACCAGAACATCAAGGGAACGTCTCCAGAACGTCACCAGAACGTCGCCAGAACATCACCAGAACGTCACCAGAACATCAAGAGAACGTCTCCAGAACGTCACCAGAAGATCTCCAGAACGTCTCCAGAAAGTCACCAGAACGTCAATAGAACGTCACCGGAACATCACTAGAACGTCACCAGAACGTCGCCAGAACATCAAGAGAATATCTCCAGAACGTCACCAGAACGTCACCAGAACGTCTCCAGAACGTCTCCAGAAAGTCACCAGAACGTCAATCGAACATCACCAGAACGTCACCAGAACGTCACCGGACCATCAATAGAACATGATCAGAATGTCTCCAGAATGTCTCCAGAACGTCTCCAGAACGTCTCCAGAACATCTCCAGCAGCTGATGCGGTCCAAATCAATCAGCAGAACTCTGGGTCCAAATTCCACAGGAGCTCCAACAGACAGTTCTGGATCACAGAGCTTGAGAACCAGAACCTCAAACCTTCTCATAAAAAGACATTTATATATTTATCGTAATTTCAGAAACATTTCCTATTTATGTATTGATAATAACTGTGTTTCTATTTAATTTATGAAATAAATGAAAGTATCAGTAAATTAGACAAACAGACTGAATTCTCATCTAATATTTATTTTAATGTAAACAAACATTTCCTGTTTATGTCACAGTGTTTCATAAACATTTAAGAACTATCAGTAGAAAACTAAACAACAAATATGCATAAATAAAAGTCCAGATTGTTCAAATCCTCTGGAGTATATTTATTCATATTTATGTACAGCAGTGCTTGGTTTGTGACTTTACACGACCTGATAATTACTGTAATCATACATATTAAGGTCTGTCAGGTCTGTGTTTCTGCTGCAGCTTCACTCCTTTAACGGGGAGTAAAGAGAAGCAGGAATGTGAGTTTATCTGAAGATCAGCTGATCGGAGGAACCAGGAACGTTCTGTACTGAACATCACGTTCATCAGAGCTGGAGCTGAAACAGCAGAGATCAGGAATATCCAGAAAACAGGAACCAGACATTTAAATTTAAATAATTACAGGTTGTTTAGAGACATCACTGTCTGTATGTACAATGTAAAAAATACATTTTTAAATCAGGCATTCGTTGATCAATTTACAGTTAATTTATTATTTTCCCCTGCTTTGTTGAATTAAAATTAGATACATAATACATATTACTTTTCCACAGAGTGAGTGCTGTCTCTAGATGATCCTGGTTTCTCCTTCCATCGTCTATAAATGTTCAGACCAGCCAACTACCAACATTAAAGTTTACCCAGAACGATCTTTTCAGAGTTTGCACTTTAGTTATTTTGAGTCATTTTTAACTCATTTAAGGCAACATTTGAATAATTTTGGACACGTCGTCATTGTGGTCAAGTTTTGAGCCATTTTGGAAAAGTTCCCAGGAGACTTTGTACAATTTTTGTGTCTTGTGGATGAATTAGGGGACATTTTGAGTCATTTTGGACCGACTTCAACAACCAAATGAACAGAAACCAGACCCAGTGTTGAGACTGTGATCCTGGATGGATTCAAACTGATCTGATGTTCCTCCTCCTAAATGTCATGGTTCTATCTGCTGGACTGATGAAGTTCTGAAAAAGTCCATTAAAGTGATAAATCTGGACCCTCCTCTATCTGAAGGTAGAACTCTGATCATTGATGAAGGTTCTTGGATGGACAGTAGAACTAACAGACCTCCTGATTACTGATTTATTTCCTGTGTTTTGGGTTGCATAATGTTTTTTAGTGGTTTTAGTGTCGTCCAGCTGAGGAGGAGTGATGGAAAATCTCTGAAATAAATAAATAATCAGCAGCTTTTGTCTGACTGTCAGCAGCTCTCTGATACCTCAGCTCTCTTTTGTTTTCTACCTTTTATTTCCAAACTGCTAATTATGTGTTCTTTCAAAAAAACTGATTCAGAAAACTGAGGAGAAGAAATAACATTTAAAAAAAAGAACAAAAGAAGGTTTGATCAGTTAGTGTTTGAACGGTTTTCCTGAACTCACTGTAAAAATACAGACTGAAGTCAGCTGACTGCAGAGATGATGGAGGAAAAATGATGTTTGTTTCAGAACAGAACGTTTAGAGAAAGACGTCCTGCAGGAACAGAAGAAACAGGAGATGAAAGAGGAGGAGTTGAACATGAAATATAGAAATATACAAGTACAGCTTTTTAATAATTTAGGATATATGATTATATGATTATAGAATTTAAGAATTATATTTAACAGTTACATATACTAAAGCAGAAAGGAAATGTTTGTGAATACTGAGCCTGGAAGGGGTACCACCTGGAGACTCCATAGTTCTCCTGGAGGACTTCAGCACTCATGTGGACAACGATGGAGAAACCTGGAGGAGATGATTGGGAGGAACGGCCTGATCTGAGCCTGAGTGGTGTTCTGTTATTGGACTTCTGTTCTAGTCATAGACTGGTCATAACAAACACCATGATGGAGCAGAAGGTTCTCTTACATGGTACCAGAACACCTTAGACCAAAGGTCCATGATGGACTTCATAGTCGTATCATCAGAGCTCGTGTGTCTCGGACACTTGGGTGAAGAGAGGAGCAGAGCTGTCAGCTGATCTCCACCTGGTGGTGAGATGGATCTGATGGAAGACTGATGGACAGACCTGGTAAACCCAAACCTGTAGTGAGGATGAACTGGGAACATCTGGAGGAGGACCCTGTCTGTGGGTTT
Organism: Acanthochromis polyacanthus; assembly: GCF_021347895.1. Taxonomy (NCBI): domain Eukaryota; kingdom Metazoa; phylum Chordata; class Actinopteri; family Pomacentridae; genus Acanthochromis; species Acanthochromis polyacanthus. The sequence continues at coordinate 2,310,779 of NC_067116.1, forward strand.
TAAACTCCCACCTCTGGAAGAGTTTCTCCTGCATCCTGGGGGACCTGGAGTCTGAGTGGTCCATGTTCAAAGCCTCCATTGCAGAAGCAGCTGTTAGGAGCTGTTGACCCGTACTGGAGACATTGTCAGACGGTGGAAAGAGAACTTTGAAGAACTCCTGAACCCAGTAAACATGTCCTCTGTGGAGGAGGCAGAGCCTGAAGACTCGGGGGGATCTTCATCCATATCTGTGGCAGAGGTCACCAAGGTAGTTCGGAAGCTCCTCGGTGGTTCCAGGTGAGGACGAGATCTACCCTGAGATGCTGAAGGTTCTGGACATTGTTGGACTGTCTTGGCTGACACATCTCCACAATGTGGGCATCAGGTACAGTGCTGTGGAGTGGCAGACCGGGGTGGCGGTTCCGATCTTCTAAAAGAGGGACTGACTGGAAAGTTTACTCTAGGGTGCTGGAAGGGAGGCTCTGACCGACTGTTGAACCTTAATCTGGTTAATCCCACTGACAACAATTGTTGCTGCTCATTGTTCTTTTGATTTTTATTCTCTAAAAGTGTTGTTTTGGCTTTGAGCAGCTAATGCAAGTTTTAAAATCAAAGAAGAGGTTGTCTCCCCACTGATGTGAGACATTCAGCAGCACTGGAGCAGCTTACAGCCGAGGGTGAAGCAGTGGAGATGTGGATCAGAACCTCCGAGTCTGAGGTCATGCTTCTCTGACAGAAACCGGTGGATTGCTCAGTCCAGGTTGGGGGGAGTTGCTTCCCCAAGAGTTCAAGTATCTCAGGATCTTGTTCACTAGTGATGGAAAATGGAGCTAGAGATGGACAAGAGGATTGGTGCAGCGTCAACAGTAATGAAGGCGTTGAACTAAACCGTCGTGGTGAAGAAGGAGCTGAGCCTGAAGGAGAAGATCTCAGTTTACCATCCATCTACGTTCCAACCCTCACCTATGGTCATGAGCTCTGGGTAGAGACCCAAAGAATGAGATCATGGATACAAGCGTCTGAAATTAGCTTCCTCTGTAGGGTGTCTGGGCTCAGCCTTAGAGATAGGAGGAGAAGATCAGACATCTGGAGGGAGCTCAGAGTAGAGCTGCTGATCCTTCTCCTCTAAAGGAACCAGTGGAGGTGGTTTGGACATCTGATTCTGATCCTCCAGGGAGACTTCCTTTAGAGGTTTTCTGAACACGTCCTCCTGGGAGGAGACCCCGGGGTCGAACCAGAACATGGAGGGATTATATATCTCATCTGGCCTGGAACGCCTCAGGATCCTCCAGGAAGAGCTGGAAAGCGTTGCTGGGAGTAGGAACATCTGGAAAGACCTGCTTCATCTGCTGCCTCCATGACCCGACCCCAAATAAGAGGAAGATGGATGGATGGATGGATGGATGATGGATGGATGGATGGATGGATGGATGATGGATTGATGATGAATGGATGATGGATGAATGGATGATGGATGGATGATGGAAGGATGGATGAGTGATGGATGGATGGTTGGATGGATGGATGATAGATGGATGATGAGTGATGTTGGATGAATGATGGATGGATGGATGATGAGTGATGTTGGATGAATGATGGATGGATGGATGATGGATGGATGGATGGATGGATGGTTGATGGATGGAGGATGGATGGATGGATGGAGGATGAATGGTTGGATGACTGATGGATGGATGATGGATGGATGGATGATGGATGATTGATGGATGGATGGATGGATGGATGATGGATGGATGGATGGATGGATGATGGATGGATGATGGAAGGATGGATGGATGGATGGATGGATGGATAGACGGATGGATGGACAGATGAGTGATGGATGGATGGATGATGGATGGATGGATGGATGATGAATGAATGGATGGATGATTGATAGATGGATGATGGATGGATAATGGATGGATAGATGGATAATGAATGGATGGATGGATGATGGATGGATGGATGGATGATGAATGGCTGGATGGATGGATGATGAATGGATGGATGGATGATGAATGGATGGATGGATGATTGATGGATGGATGGATGGATGGATGATTGATGGATGGATGATGGATGATGGATGGATGGATGGATGGATGATGGATGAATGGATGGATGATGAATGGATGGATGGATGATTGATGGATGGATGAATGATGGATGGATGATGAATGGATGGATGGATGATTGATGGATGGATGGATGATGGATAGATAATGGATGGATTGATGGATGGATGAATGATGGATGGATGGATGATGGATGGATGATGGATGATTGATGGATGGATCATGATGGATGGATGGATGGATAGATGATGAATGGATGGATGGATGATGGATGGATGATGAATGAATGGATGGATGATTGATGGATGGATGGATGATGAATGGATGGATGGATGATGAATGGATGGATAGATGAATGGATGGATGGATGATGAATGGATGGATGATGAATGGATGGATGGATGGATGGATGGATGATGAATGGATGGATGGATGGATGATTGATGCATGGATGGATGGATGGATGGATGGATGATGAATGGATGGATGGATGGATGGATGGATGATTGATGCATGGATGGATGGATGGATGGATGGATGATAAATGGATGGATGGATGATGGATGATTGATGGATGGATCATGGATGGATGGATGGATGGATGGATAGATGATGCATGGATGGATGGATGGATGGATGGATGATGAATGGATGGATGGATGGATGGATGGATGATTGATGCATGGATGGATGGATGGATGGATGGATGATAAATGGATGGATGGATGATGGATGATTGATGGATGGATCATGGATGGATGGATGGATGGATAGATGATGAATGGATGGATGGATGATGGATGGATGATGGATGATTGATGGATGGATCATGGATGGATGGATGATGAATGGATGGATGGATGATGGATGGATGATGGATGATTGATGGATGGATCATGATGGATGGATGGATGGATGGATGGATGATGAATGGATGGATGGATGATGGATGGATGATGGATGATTGATGGATGGATCATGGATGGATGGATGATTGATGGATGGATGGATGATGAATGGATGGATGGATGATGGATGGATGATGGATGATTGATGGATGGATCATGGATGGATGGATGATTGATGGATGGATCATGGATGGATGGATGGATAGATGATGAATGGATGGATGGATGATGGATGGATGATGGATGATTGATGGATGGATCATGGATGGATGGATGGATGGATGGATAGATGATGAATGGATGGATGGATGATGGATGGATGATGGATGATTGATGGATGGATCATGGATGGATGGATGGATGGATTGTAAAAGATAAAGAATAGACCACAACTTCAAATAACCGCATCAAAAATCTGTATTTTTTCAAATGGATTTTGTTCTTTTAGAATGTTTGTCTGTGAAATTACACAAAATTTACTTTATTTAAACCATCAAAATATTGTTATTTACTAATATTTGTTCTTTTTTTTTTTTTTTTTACAGTATTCCCCTTTTTTCATAGCTTACTGTCTGAGGAAACTACTGAGCGTCCGTTAGTGTGTTCAGAAAGTCGGTCACTTAATGGAAGATTGAGCTTAGAGCCTCGTTTAAAAGTTTCCATAGAAAAACAAACTGCTGCCAAAACCTGTCGACAGTTTTATTGATTTAATGTTGAATCAAACAGAAATGTAGAAGAGACAGAAGTAGGATTTCCTGCTCTGATTTATCATAAAAAACTGTGTTTGTCATTCCAGAAACACAAAGAGCTGCAGAGACTGAATGTAGGTCGACCATTCAGAATGTGTGTCAGTGTGTTAAAAACAAGAGGCGTGAACTTTACCGACGCACAAAACACAATAATGGATGTAAACACATTACAGAGGAGAGGAGAGTGGGAGGATTCATGAAGGACACGGACGTTTTACAGGACAAATGGATTCAGTTTAACAATCAAACCATGAAATTACCTCCAGGTTTGTTCAGTCGACCTCATCGTTAAAATAAAAACAGGTTCAAATTCAAGCGTTTGTCGCCTTTTGTGTTTTAGTCTGGTTGTCGTTTTATTCATGAATAGAACAAATCAGGAGCTTTGTTTTACATAATATTATTATTTCTGCAGCTTAAAGCAGTAAATCTGTTGGCTTTCAATATTCCTGCACAGTAAAAATAAACATATTTTATTTTAATACGCTTTTTTCTGTACATATTTTAGATTTTTTTGTGGATATTTTTCCAAAACTAATAATATTTTCAAATGGATTTTTCAAATACTCAACACTATTAATAAAATCACAAAAACAGACAAGATTTACCAATATTATTTTTAAAAAAGTATTAATATTGCAAGAAGTATTTCCTTTTTATTCAACAGGTGGAAAAAGCTTTTTGTTCTAATTCATTTTTTAAATAAAGAGGCAACACTTTTGCAACAAAAATAAATCTTAAAATGAACGCATTTTCACATTAAAAATCCTTGTTTTACGTGAAGACCACTTTTAGAATTCATTATCATTTAAAATCATTTTTTCATTCTAAAAGTAAAGTCTCTTCACATTTAAAAGTTATTCTTTAGGTGTTTTTTTTCATAAAAAGACTTTACTTCTAGAATAAAAAACATATTTTTGTCACTTAAAAGGAATTTTTTTGAAAAGCAGTTTTTTCATTTTTTACGTGAAAAGACTATTTTGTCATAAAAAAATACATATTTTTAAAATGCTGCTAAATTTTACAAATATTTTAAAATTTTCACTTGAAAATACCATACTTTTAGAATTTATTAGCATTTCAAATAATATATCTTTTATTTTTATGGGGTTTAATTCTTGATATTTACATTTCTCAGGTAAAATCACACCATAAATAACAGTATTTGGTCTTTAGCCTAATATTTCTTTATTATTTCTTCTTTTTTTAAAAAAAACCCAGAAAACACTTCGGGATAAAATATGTTAAATGTTCTGTACATACAAACGGATTTATTCTTTCAGGATTTTTAGGATTTGAGCTTTTACTTCCAGTCTGAAACGGAGCTGCAGCAGGGTTTAACGGTAATAAATCACCGTCAGACCGACGTTTGAGCTTCAAACTGTTCGTTCCTTTCAACCTTCAGGACGCTTTGTGCCGTAAATCTGGTCTCTGATGTGTTTCTGTGGAATCAGACAACAGCAGCCTTTTATTTATTGCAGAGTCTGAACAGAACACAGCGTTCAGAAGAATCCATCGGACAGAAAGAATCTGTTTTTAATGACGCACATCATCCTTTTGTTGTGGAAACCAGCTGAAGACAGAAACAAGGAGCTTCCTGTTTGATTTATTCAGACTTCTGCTGTTAAAACAGAATAATCCTGACTTAGTTTACTGGGGGTTTATGTCCACTTCAGGTCTCTCAGAGCTGCTCATTGTTCCTCAAGGCTCCACTGTTAATGCTCAGTATTAGACCATCAACACTCCAGAAAAGGTTCTACTTCCTGTTTAGGCCAGGAGGAAAAGATCTGTGACTGAATGGAAAATGTTTAACAGACATTCAGAATCAGTATTTATGGAAGATGGAACTGATCCACTCTCTAGAACCTCCTACATTCCATCCCTGAAATACTGAAATACTGGTGTTTGAGCTTTGTTTTCCTCTGGAAAACGAACTTTTGGGACACGGTGTAGGTTCTTGGAGACATTTTCACCTCTTCTCCAAAAAACTAGACATCTCTGGTAGGTTCTTGAAGATGCTTTCAAAGTCACCAGAGAGAACATCTACCTGGCTTTAAGGAGGAATGGAACCCAAACTCCCCTGACCTCAACCCAACTGAGAACTGCTGGGGAATCCTGGACATCTTTACCAGTCCACCACCGACCACCATGAAACATCTCAACTCTAATGGGGAAAGATAGAACCATCCACACTCTAGAAACAAACATTCCAAGAAAGACCCAAGAGAGGTTCTTAAAGACGTTTTCACCTTTCATCCAAGAAAAAGGTGAAAATGTCTCCAAGAACCTACCAGAGAAGTCCAGCTGGTTTCTAGATTTATCTCCGATGATTACCACAACTTTTTCTTTTACAACTTTTTCTAAAAATGGTGGTGGCCGTATGACTCAACATCGATGTTCTGGCTTTAATGAGGAATGAAACCCAAACTCCCCTGAGTTCAACCCAATCATCTTGGATGAGAAGTCTGGACTTCTCTGGTGAAGACATCTTCAATAACCTCTTAAGAACCCTCAAGAACCTTTCACATTCCATCCCTGAAATACTGGTCTTTGAGCTTTGTTTTCCTTGGGTAAACAAACTTTTGGGACACGGTGTAGGTTTTCACCTCTGATTCGAGATAAGAGGTGAAAACATCTTCAAGAACCTACCAGAGAAGTCCTGTTGATTTCTCCTGAAGCTCCTATGATTATTACGACCTGGATGACTGAGAGTCTCTACAGACATTAACATTCCTTGTTTTTCATGATCGGTACGGTTTGTTCTTCTGAATGCAGATTACAATTATTTCAAGATAAGAGGTGAAAACATCTTCAGGAACCTACCAGAGAAGTCCAGTCTCATCCTGGATGAGAGGTGGTCAGAAGAGACACAAAGACTGGTAGAGTCTGATCAGAGTGACAGTGGAAATGCTGGTTATTGAATAAATGGATTTTATTGCATATTCAGTCTTTAAGCTTTGATTTTCTGATGACTTTTTGGACACCGTGGTCCTTTGATCACACTAGAACTTGTTCTATGGTTCTTCTCCAGGTGGTTTTCTCCTGACTAGATCCTTGCTTGTGTTGGATCTACTCTCAGATGGACGTCGCTTTGGATAAACGCTAAATGAAACTGTAGAGCTGTGGTCTTTAAGTGTGTACAGATGTAACATGTACTGATACAAACACCTTTGGTTCTCAGGGAACAGATTTATGCTCAAACTTTACTTTTCTGATTGTCGTTCTTTTCTGTTGAGGTCGAACCTTTCTCCTTCCAGTGCAGCAGCCTGAGACAGTCCTACACATTTCTATTTTATTCCAATCTACTATGAAAACCTGCAGAGCCACAGATGAAATAGCTGCACGTTTAAAGCAGCATCAGTGCTTCGTCTGTTCTGAGGTTTCCATCAGTCGTCCTTTTATCTGAGAAGAGGAACAAGCGGAGCACCTGTGAGGCGTCTGGAGCAGAATGTGGGTCAAACTGCAGCAGCAACAAACTGCTGCTGAGAGAAATGAAAGCTTCTACATCCCACTCGCCATGTTTTCATCACACAGACACTTTCATCTGTTCGTCACTCTCAGTCTGATTCATGTTCGTCATTTTATTTCCTGCATTCAGAGTGAAAACGTGCTCATCAGAACCGCCTTGTCTGAGAACATGACCTACATTATTGTGTAACTTCAGCGTGTCACCGAGAACAAATAGGAGCTTTATGGGGCTGAGCACTAAAAATAGAGATTCAGATTCAGGCAGAGATTCTCCCAGAAGCAGGAACACATAAACGAATGGAATCATCCAGGAAGAAAAACAGAAAACATGTTGGTTGTTTCATCAGACAGCAAAAATCAGAGAAACGTCCAGAGAGGAGAGACATGAAGAGAGGAAGGAGTCAGCAGGACTGATGGGCTGAAACACCCAGATTTGAAATACTTTAAGGTGGATTTTAACCTGCCAGATCACCATGGTAACCGATGCTACACAGCTATATTACCATGGTAACTGATACTGCACAGCCAGATCTCCATGGTAACTGATGCTGTAGAGATAGATCTCTATGGTAACTGATGCTGTAGAGACAGATCTCCATGGTAACTGATGCTGTAGAAATAGGTCTCCGTGGTAACTGATGCTGTAGAGACAGATCTCCATGGTAACTGATGCTGTAGAGACAGGTCTCCATGGTAACTGATGCTGTAGAGACAGGTCTCCGTGGTAACTGATGCTGTAGAGACAGGTCTCCGTGGTAACTGATGCTGTAGAGACAGGTCTCCGTGGTAACTGATGCTGTAGAGAGAGGTCTCCGTGGTAACTGATGCTGTAGAGACAGGTCTCCATGGTAACTGATGCTGTAGAGACAGATCTCCATGGTATCTGATGCTACAGTCCTTTGATCAGACTTTAGTTTATTCTTCTCCTGACGATTCCATGTCTTAAAGTTTTATCTGCTCACCTGTAGATCTGTACGTAAATATAAAATACATAAATATGTTTTAATGTTTGGTTCTGATTTGCTGCTAAATTTATTCTACTCTGTTGCAACTGATAGAAGACAGATCAGAAAACTGAACCGTCTGTTATTTATCACAGAATATTCAAAACATTAATTTTATGTTTAATTTGACCAAAAACAGAATTAATTTCCTCGTCTCCTTCATTCTGGGACAGAATGAAATTTTAAGTTTCAGAGCTCTGATGTGCAGCTGGAAGTGAGAAATAAATAAATTAACTGAAAACCACTTAAAGTTTTCTACAACAGTCATCTGTGGACTCATTTCATAATTAATGTTAATATTCGTTAACCTGCTGCTCTGACTGAAGGGATCGGTCACATGATGCTTCAAATGTCTTTTTAACGTCCTGTTGTCCTCATTTACGGGCACCAAAAAAATTTGTTTCTTTGTCTGAAAAAAATACAGAATTCAGCAAAAATAAAAAATAAAAAATTCCCCAAATTTCTGAAAATTTGCAAAACCTTCAGGAAGAAAACTTCAATAATTCCTTAAAAGTTTCCCTGAACAGTTTTATTTTTAAAAAAAAAAAAAAATCCCCAATCTCGACAAGAAATATTAATTAAAAAAATAAAATTGTAAATATTTTCAAAAAGTTAGTAAAAATCTTCCAAAAAAATCCTACAAATATCTAAAATGATTCCATATGTATCAGTTAAACTTCTGATAATTTCTTTACGAACATTCGGGGAAAAAATCCAGCGAAATTCACTGGATTTTGGTTGATTTTTATGTGAATGTTCTTAAAGAAACATTTTTAACGTTTCTTTTTGTATCAAAAAATGTTCAAAAATTTCCCAAAAATGTTGAAATTGTGGACATCAGAAGTTTCACTGTTAAAATATATTGTCTTCCACATTTTCAAACTTTAAAACGAGTCAGTTTTGACCCGCAGGACGACACGAGTGTTAATGGAGCCTGAAGAAGGAAATCTGGTCAAAAAGAAAACCCATGAAGACTTTTATCATCTGTGATCAGAGTTTCAGGTTTGAACACATCAGAGTTCAACATAAAAGAATATATTTGGTTTGTTTCTGCAGGAAAATGAGCAGATGTTTACAGAAATAAGACGATTCATGGTCTGCGTGGTTAAAGCAGAGAAAACAGAGAATAAGATGATGGAGATAAACAATAAACAGATTCACGTGTGAAAGATTCTGTCTGAGTGATAAAAACAAAAACAACAAGAAGCACCACATCTTGTTTTCCATCAGCAGCTGATTATTGAGGTCATCAGTAATGTCATTCAGGTTCAGTCACATAAGAGACAAACAAACCGGAGAACAGAAAGGAGAGAAATTACCAGCAGAGCGAAGAACAAACCCTCAGAGAAAATCAGCCTGAAATCACCAAACGATGTAGAAATAGCACTCATTTCTTCAGGCACCGCCTGTTTTTCTGCTCGTCACCCGTCATTTTCCTGCCTTCTGATTTCCACCATATGTTTATTTCTTCATCCTTCTGAGTAAATCGTCTTCAAGTACTCTATGCGATAAAATGTGTTGTTATGACGAAACTGGTGCTCTTTTCCTGTAACGACGGCAACAGAAGAAGTTGAGTAAAATCAGGTGGTTTGGTGCAGGTTTCAGGTTTGCGATGTTCAGCTGTGACGTCTGACAATCAGAGCTAAAGTTCAGAGTTTAGATTTAGTCGCTCTGATTTCACCGTCTGCTGATGTCAGATCAGAAATGTGAACTTTTAGCAGCAGATACAGAAAAGGGGATTGTTTGTTATTGCAATTTATTGTTAGAAATAACTTTTTAAAATGTCCTTTCAGCGACTGAATGAAGTGTGAATCCACTGAGGAACGTTCAGTATTTTGAATTATTTTCTTGTCAAGATGTTTCAATAAAAATTACATTTATCATGACGTGTTGAATTATTTTAAAATATCTGTAATCAACACGAAGAGGCTCTGAACATCTACCACCAACATCTAGACCTCCATGAACATCTAGACCTCTATGAACACCTAGACCTCCATGAACACCTAGACCTCTATGAACATCTAGACCTCTATGAACATCTAGACCTCTATGAACACCTAGACCTCTATGAACACCTAGACCTCTATGAACACCTAGACCTCTATGAACATCTAGACCTCTATGAACACCTAGACCTCCATGAACACCGAGACCTCTATGAACACCTCGACCTCTATGAACACCTAGACCTCTATGAACATCTAGACCTCCACGAACACCTAGACCTCCACGAACACCTAGACCTCTATGAACATCTAGACCTCCATGAACACCTAGACCTCTATGAACATCTAGACCTCTATGAACATCTAGACCTCTATGAACACCTAGACCTCTATGAACATCTAGACCTCCATGAACACCTAGACCTCTATGAACATCTAGACCTCCATGAACACCTCGACCTCTATGAACACCTAGACCTCTATGAACATCTAGACCTCTATGAACACCTAGACCTCCACGAACACCTAGACCTCTATGAACATCTAGACCTCCATGAACACCTAGACCTCTATGAACATCTAGACCTCTATGAACATCTAGACCTCTATGAACATCTAGACCTCTATGAACACCTAGACCTCCATGAACACCTAGACCTCTATGAACACCTAGACCTCTATGAACATCTAGACCTCTATGAACATCTAGACCTCTATGAACACATAGACCTCTATGAACACCTAGACCTCTATGAACATCTAGACCTCTATGAACATCTAGACCTCCATGAACACCTAGACCTCCATGAACACCTAGACCTCTATGAACACCTAGACCTCTATGAACATCTAGACCTCTATGAACACCTAGACCTCTATGAACATCTAGACATCTATGAACACCGAGACCTCTATGAACACCTAGACCTCTATGAACACCTAGACCTCTATGAACATCTAGACCTCTATGAACACCTAGACCTCCATGAACACCTAGACCTCTATGAACATCTAGACCTCTATGAACACCGAGACCTCTATGAACACCTAGACCTCTATGAACATCTAGACCTCTATGAACACCGAGACCTCTATGAACACCTAGACCTCTATGAACATCTAGACCTCTATGAACATCTAGACCTCTATGAACACCTAGACCTCCATGAACATCTAGACCTCCATGAACATCTAGACCTCCATGAGAACTTCTTCTCAGTCTCTGATGTTAGAATCTCTTCAACATTATAAGTTTGGTTTCTGGAGATACTGAGCCATTAAAATGGCTTCACGGGTGTTTTAAGGTGAAAATGTAAAAAATTCTCAGGTCTAAAAACAGATAAAAGTCTCAAAATTCAGCCCAAAATATTTACCAGCGCTTAGTTTTGGGTTTCAAACAATGAATAAATAAACAGAACAGAATCTGATGCAGCAGCACTGATGCCTGAGATAACACACTGACCTACATGATGATGGAATATTACACCTGAAATCCACTTCCTGATAACAGAAAAGACTTCCTGTTATGCAGCACATTGTTATTTATTTAGTGTGTAATTAATGCAGTCTGCTGATATGATGTGCGTTTATCCAAATAATGAAAGTCTGATAATAATAAACCATCTTCCACAAACGAGGAACTTGTGATTAAACTTCTTGACAGCAGCATGTGACTCCACTGATTCACTGGACGGTGGCCATCTTGGCTCAGGAAGGAGGTCAGCGGAGCGACGGCTGCCTTTGGGGCAAACGGCCAGTCGATGGCTCAGAACGAAGCTCCGACAGCACAGAGTTACACTCAACCTGTTGCCATGGTGACGCCGAGTGTTTGCACCAAGCAGCTACTGTCCAGGAAGTGATAATAAATCTCTGGATCGGCTGGCATTCAGTCTGCATCTGAGCAGAAGAAGAAGCCTGGATCACACTCAGAGGGCAGAAACTGGAAAACATTCATGCTGACATTTATTCAGAACTTCTAGTATACTTCCTGTCAGCAACACAGTGAGGCTGGAATGTTCAAGATATTCCAGAAAAAGCATTTCTGATGAATGAAAAGTGGAGACAATTAGAAAGAAAATAAATCATGACATGTACAGCTGTGTTCAGATGTCCTTTCGTTAAAATATAATCTTAGCATGGATGCTAACTGTTTCCTTAGGTTGTCATGTTCAGGTTTTGTATCTGTTAGCATGTTGATGTAGCAGTTGGCATGTTGATGTAGCACCGTTAGCATGTTAATGCAAAAGTTTGCATTTGGATGTCTCAGCATGTTAATGTATCAGTTAGCATGTGAATGTCTCAGTTAGCATGTGAATGTATCAGTTAGCATGGTGATGTCTCAGTTAGCATGTTGATATATCAGTTAGCATGTGGATGTATCAGTTAGCATGTTGATATATCAGTTAGCATGTGGATGTATCAATTAGCATGTTAATGTATCAGTTAGCATGTGGATATATCAGTTAGCATGTGAATGTATCAGTTAGCATGTTGATGTCTCAGTTAGCATGTTGATATATCAGTTTGCATGTGGATGTCTCAGTTAGCATGTTGATGTATCAGTTAGCATGTTGATGTCTCAGTTAGCAAGGTAATGTATGAGTTAGCATGTGGATGTAGCATCATTAGCATTTTGATATATCTGTTAGCATGTTGATGCATCATTTAGCATGTTAATGTAGCAACATTAGCATGTTGATGTATCAGTTAGCATGTTGATGTAGTACCATTAGCATGTTGATGTATCAGTTAGCATGTTGATGTATCAGTTATCATGTGCATGTAGCAGTTAGCATGTGGTTGTAGCACCATTAGCACATTGATGTATCAGTTAGCATGTTGATGTATCAGTTAGCATGTTAATGTAGCACCATTAGCATGTTGATGTATCAGTTAGCATGTTGATGTATCAGTTAGCATGTTAATGTAGCACCATTAGCATGTTGATGTATCAGTTAGCATGTTGATGTCTCAGTTAGCAAGGTAATGTATGAGTTAGCATGTGGATGTAGCATCATTAGCATTTTGATATATCTGTTAGCATGTTGATGCATCATTTAGCATGTTAATGTAGCAACATTAGCATGTTGATGTATCAGTTAGCATGTTGATGTAGTACCATTAGCATGTTGATGTATCAGTTAGCATGTTGATGTATCAGTTATCATGTGCATGTAGCAGTTAGCATGTGGTTGTAGCACCATTAGCACATTGATGTATCAGTTAGCATGTTGATGTATCAGTTAGCATGTTAATGTAGCACCATTAGCATGTTGATGTATCAGTTAGCATGTTGATGTATCAGTTAGCATGTTAATGTAGCACCATTAGCATGTTGATGTATCAGTTAGCATGTTGATGTAGCACCATTAGCATGTTGATGTATCAGTTAGCATGTTGATGTAGCACCATTAGCACATTGATGTATCAGTTAGCATGTTGATGTATCAGTTAGCATGTTGATGTAGCACCATTAGCAAGTTGATGTATCAGTTAGCATGTTGATGTATCAGTTAGCATGTTGATGTAGCACCATTAGCACGTTGATGTATCAGTTTGCATGTTGATGTAGCACCGTCTAGGCCAGTACTGTCTGTATGGGATGGGTAAAATTAAACTACTTTTAATTCATTTTTGTTTGTTTTTTTGTTTAGATTTTACAGTGTTTACTGCTTCCTTTATCTCTGACAGATACTCTGATATGTTCTGATGCAAATAATTAGTTTTCAATCAATTTTGAAGCAACAAGTTTAAAAAAACACATTGTACAATAAAATGTACATTTCTAATTTAGATTTATTTCATCCCTATTTCTGTTTTAAACAAAAGTAAAGCAAAAATCTTGTCTGTTCACATTTAATGTTTATTTAGACTGTGAAAATATCTGAAACTAATACTTGCTAAAATGAAAATCTGGAATTTATTTTCTAAATGACAGTAATGCTCATGGTTGGTTTCTTGTGTTTCTTCACATGCAGCTGTTTTCGGAGCTTTTTGTTGCAGTTTTCTCATTAATCTGAGGTTTTCCTGCTGATAACGAGGACAGCTTCTGTATCAGGACGATCTGATAACTCAGAAATATGATCTTTACTGTCGGATGTTGACTCGTCAGCTGATCTGCTTTAATCACCACTTTGTGCATCAGGTTTCCGTACAGCAGCAGTAAATCCTGCTGCTCTACTTCTGTTAGCGGTGAATCACTGAAAACATTCAGGTTCAGTGATTAGAGGATAATTCTAACATTTTTCTGATTCTGACCATCTCAGTGACCCATATGGAGACAACACTAGAAGGTCCAGGAGGATTCCAGCTGCTCTGATTAACACCCAGCAGCCTGTAGATGTGTGAACCTCCATCCTGTTATGAATCCAGATCAGATGGACGTTAATCAGCCTTCGGCCTGTTGCTCATCTGCAGCCCACTGACCTACTTCTGCAGCCGCCTCTGAAGATGAATCCTCAGAGATTCATCACCAGCTCTGGCAGATAAATACTACGTATGATGAGTTTAATATCACTGCTTTAATGTCAGTTTTATAAGCAGCTCAAACACCTGCAGACCATCTCCATCTATCAGCTACCAGTTCCATCTACGTCCGTCATCTCCATCTACCAGCTACATCCATCATCTACATCTATGTCTGTCACCTCCATCTGTCATCTCCATTGATCATCTCCATCTATGCCTACATTTATCAGCTCCGTCTACCAGCTACCAGCTCCGTCTATTATCTTAAACTACGTCTACGCATATCATCTCCATCTACCGTCTACCAGCTGTCAGTTACATCTGTCATCTCCATTTATCATCTCCATCTACATCTATCATCTTCATCTACGTCTACGTCTACATCTACGTCCACCAGTTCCATCTATCTTCTACCAGTTCCATCTATCTTCTACCAGCTCCATCCATCTTCTACCAGTTCCATTCATCTTCTACCAGTTCCATCCATCTTCTACCAGTTCCATCTATCTTCTACCAGCTCCATCTATCTTCTACCAGTTCCATCCATCTTCTACCAGTTCCATTCATCTTCTACCAGTTCCATCTATCTTCTACCAGCTCCATCTATCTTCTACCAGTTCCATCCATCTTCTACCAGCTCCATCCATCTTCTACCAGTTCCATCTATCTTCTACCAGTTCCATCTATCTTCTACCAGTTCCATCCATCTTCTACCAGCTCCATCCATCTTCTACCAGTTCCATCTATCTTCTACCAGTTCCATCTATCTTCTACCAGCTCCATCCATCTTCTACCAGCTCCATCCATCTTCTACCAGTTCCATCTATCTTCTACCAGCTCCATCCATCTTCTACCAGTTCCATCCATCTTCTACCAGTTCCATCTATCTTCTACCAGTTCCATCCATCTTCTACCAGTTCCATCCATCTTCTACCAGTTCTATCTATCTTCTACCAGTTCCATCCATCTTCTACCAGCTCCATCCACCTTCTACCAGTTCCATCCATCTTCTACCAGCTCCATCCACCTTCTACCAGTTCCATCTATCTTCTACCAGCTCCGTCTGATGATGATGATGTCCTCGGTATAGCTCAGTGGGTAGAGTGGCCGTCTCGCAACCGGAGGGTTGCCGGTTCGATCCTCGGCCCGTTGTGCTCATGTCGAGGTGTCCCTGAGTAAGACACCTAACCCCTAATTGCTCCTGGTGGGTCGTGGTTAGCACCTTGCATGGCAGCTTCCGCCATCAGTGTGTGAATGGGTGAATGTGATGTATCTTGTAAAGCGCTTTGGATAAAAGCGCTATATAAATACAACCATTTACTATTTATAAGATCCCATTCAGAAGCAGGTCAGCGCCGTGGATCCTGTCAGGTAACTGATGTGTGAAGCTGTGAACCACCGATGTTTCAGAGGAACTCCTACCGTTCAGACTCACCAGATCTGCTGGAGTTTCAACATCTGGGTCACATCAGGAAGTCGGAGGCTAAACGAACTGCGTTGACGTCATTAAACGGTTTTATAATCAGAGAAAACAACGTTACAGGAGAGAAGACGGCCTCATTCCTCATTCCTCTGCTCTAATCTCATTATCTCTGAGGAACATTCATTGTGTCTTCAGTTGAAGTCGTCTTGACCTTTCACAATTTTTTGTTAAAATACTTGTCTCTATTTACTAGGGTACATATATATTTAATACTTGTTTTATACAGCTGTTTGTTGTTTGTTATACTGAGTTGTTTTTGTTTTTTTTGGAAGTGCCAACAAAGTTTGGTTGCAGAAATGCAGTGACAGTAAAGCTCCTTGAATCCTTGAATCCTCCGGCCGGTGGAGGGTGGAGCCCTGACCCTGTTGGCTCATGAGCCTCATAAAACATGAAATCAAGCTTCCACTTTTCAAACATCATTTCTTAGAAATGTTAAGTAAAAATCTAGTAAATAAATTTGACATGTAAAAGATAAAAACTGTGCTGGGGTCAGAACTACGTGGGTTTAAAGGTTTTCTCGACAAATTTTCAGTATTTTTAGACAATATTGATTCTTTTCTAAGGATTCTGGACATTTTACATGATTTTCAGAGATTTTACACAGGTTTTTTTTTTAATCATTTTGTTTATTTTTTTTTAAATCTCTGGACTCCACAGTGTCCAACAAATACAAGATGGTGGAGTCATTCTGATGAGCTAGTCATTCTGATGGTCAAGATGGTTCTGTTGTCGTTATTTTTGACCAAATGTTGTCATTTTGTGCAGGTTTTCAATCAATCTAGACAAATTTTTGTTATTTTAGACACTTTCTGGGTCCTTTGGGATAATTTTTGAGTCATATTGAAGATTTTTTGTGCAACATTTTGGGAGAGTTTTGAATCATTTTCAACAAACTATTAATTCTGGATGAGTTGTCGTTATTTTGAATAATTTATGAGCCGTCCTGAGTGTGTTTTCAGGCAATTGGTAGGTGATGTTTTGCGTGTTATTTTTGTAGTTTTAGATCCGTTTAGTCTTTTTGTGTTTCATTTGTGTTATGGTTGTGCAGCTTTATGTCTTGTTTACGTCATTTTTGTGTTGTTTGTGACATTTTGTGTCTCTTATGTCATTTACTATCTTGTTTTTGTTGTTTGTGTCCTCTTTACACCATTTTGTGTGTTTATAATGTATTGTGTCTTTTTTGTGTCATTCACTGTCTTGTTTTTGATGTTTTGTCTCATTTGTGTCATTTCCTGTCTTGTTTTTGTTATTTTGGGTAATTTTGTGTCTTGTTTGTGTTGTTTTGTGTCTTCTTTACATCATTTTGTGTGTTGTTTGTGACGTTTTGTGTCTCATTTTGTAGTTTTGTGTCTTGTATTTAATGTTTTGCATCATTTTGTGTTTCATTTGTGTTGTTCTGTGGGGTTTTGTGTCTTTTTTGTGTCATTTACTGCCTTGTTTTTGTTGTTTTGGGTAATTTTGTGTCTTGTTTGTGTTGTTTTGTGTCATTCATCCTGCTGTTAACAGTCGTCTTGTTTTTGGCGACACTAATCGGTGTTAACAGCATTTTATAAAACGGTGGACCACTGTTGGAACTTGTCTGTATTTTTACGGTCGGTTCTTCCTCTACCAGATGCAGGAGGTCTTGTGCTTCACTCAGAGGGTTTTCCACG